>NW_008675508.1:4173-16683 GCF_000695815.1 Acanthisitta chloris
ACCTCTGCATGTACTTCAGTGCTGGACTGACTTAAGATGTAGACCAAGTTATAACTTAGACAAGCCTCAAGCTGCCCTGCACCAAACTGCTGGACACCTTTTGGCAGTGCTGCTCCAACAACAGGATGCCTGGGTGTAAGAGCAGAGAATGAAGGAGGAAGAGACCAGGAGCTTTTCCCTTAGAACTGACTAACATCTGAGTCATGGCTGTACACAATCCAAGTTCTACCTCAGCCTTTTTCCTGCACCCCAGGCACAAAGGGTTGGGTGCATTGTGAGTGTTAACAACCTTGGCCTGGAGCAGGAAGAATGTCTAGCCATCCATGTCTAGAAAATGTAAAAAGGCCCTAGAAGCCTACATCAAAGTCAAAAAGCAGTAGACATGACAATAAGCAAATTTTAGAAAATTTGTATCAAGCACATGTAAAACACAAAGGGAAAGAAAATGAAGAAAAATGAAACACCAGGAAGCACCAATTACATGTTAAGGGGAAAAAAAGGGCATTTTTTTCACTCAACAGCCTTGAGGCAGCACAAGAAAATAAATCACGTTCGTATATGCAATGAAAGAAAATGGAACACTTAGCCCTGACCGATTTGGAACAATCAAACAAACAAAAAAAGTCCACACCCAAACCACCAAGATCTATTTTTGAAAGTAATTTTATCCAAAATGAAAGGAAGGACTTCACAGTGCAATTCCAAAAGCAAGGTAACAGCATGGGATGATCTGAGGTAAAAAGAAGGACACCTAAAGCCATACAAAGAGGCAGAAATTAACAATGACTGACAGAGTCAAAATTGAAAGAACAGTGGCAATGCTGCAAATCTCCATTTTGAGATTTCACATGTAGTTTGTACCTACATACTACCTGCACAGGAAGAATAACAAGGCCAGCAAGGAGTGTAATCCCTGCCAGCACCTGTGAGCCTATCCTGAGTATACAACAGCATTCTCATACCCAAATGCAAAAATGACTAGCTAAAAGGAAAGCAGTAGAAATGACCACATGGTGATTTGTCAGCACAGCTGTACCTAAATTACTGCTCCATTCTGGTAATAATACATCAGTAAGTCTCACAGTATCTCTGCATGGGCATTTCTGGAATGCCTAAAACACTTCAATGCCTGGTCAGCGATATCACCCTGTTGGCCTGTATGAGAAATAATGTGACCAGCAGGACTAGGGAAGTGATCATTCCCCTGCACCCAGCACTGGTGAGACTTACCTCAAGTACTGTGTCCAGTTCTGGGCCCCTCACTGCAAGAAGGACACTGAGGTACTGGCGCAGGTCCAGAGAAGGGCAATGAAGCTGGCGAAGGATCTGAAGAACAAGTGCCATGAGGAGAGGCTGAGGGAGCTGGGGATGTTCAGCCTGGAGAAGAGGAGGCTCAGGGGAGACCTTATCACCCTCTACAACTCCCTGGCAGGAGGTTGGAGTCAGGTGGGGGTTGGTCTCTTCTCCCAGATAACAAGCAACAGGAGGAGACTGACACAATTTCAAGCTGCTCCAGGGAAGGTTTAGGTTGGACATCAGAAAGAATTTCTTCACAGAAAGGGTGATTAGACACTGGAATGTGCTGCCCAGGGAGGTGGTGGAGTCACTATCCCTGGAGGTGTCCAAGGAGAGACTGGACATGGCTCTTAGCACCATGGTCCAGTTGCCCTGGTGGTGTTAGGTCACAGGTTGGACTTGATGATCTCAGATGTCTGTTTGAACCTGACTGATTCTGTGAATCTGAAAACTTTATTCAGAGTACAGTCACAAAGACTGGCACAATGAGTCTCTCAACTGGAAGTGAGTACCTCAACCAAAAAGCATTCACAGTCCCCAGTGCTGTGCAATATAATCATGAAAATGCAGCTGGATACACACCTGCATACCCTGGGATCATACACTGGGGAAAAGTACACAATTAAAACCCACTACAGAAAAAAAAAAGAAAATCCAAGTTTTCATGGATCCTATGCAACCTATAACATGTTCCAGCTGCCGAAAAGCAAAAAACACTTTGGGATCCTTTCAGAAGAAAAATGCAATTTAAGGTTCTGAACCAGATATATAAATTTACACAGAAATTAAATGATGTTTCAGTTGTTTGTAGGTATTTTCAGAGCTATCAATGGACACATATGCAACAGCAAAACACTTAAAACAAGAACACCTAAACCAAAGAACAACAGACCAGAAATATACCTGGATATATCTAAGTAAAAGACACTGAGCAAGAGTCAAGAAACAAGAGGGAAAAGTACTTATTAAAGGAAAGAAATTAAACCACTGCTTCAACTTTTTGGAGTGAACAGAATTATACATATCTAATATAAGCACTTGCATGCCTGCACAGTGATGGATAGGGGTGGAGGTGGCCGAAAAAGCAGCTGTTTGAGTACACTGGAAAGTGGTGTTACTGAATTTACAAACCAATAATAATTGAAGAACTCAATGACCAGAAGGAGTCAGTGGGAGATAAAAACGAAGACACAGTGCTTTCCTGGTACATCCACAGAGAAACATCAACCAATCAAAAGTGATCAGCATTTGTATGAACAATGAAACTGGGGACAGAGATGTCTGGCTCCCAAGATAAGGCAAAACCAAAGAGAATGCATAAATGACAAAAAGTGTTTAATAACCCTTTGGGGGAAAAAGGAATTTGGTAGTAATACAGGCCTAGGACATCTGTAAGGAAATGTTCCATAGGGACTCAGAAGAAAATACTTGGAATGCTATCTAATTTTATCTGAATTCGTTCACATAAAATGAAGATTTCTATGAAGAATGACAAAAATTCCAAGGACTTACGAAAAGCAGCAGACAAATGGTTTCCTCTGGCTAGAAACACATTTGAAAAATCAAATAAAGACGCAATGCTGTACCAACAAATACCAACATACATAAAATACATAGCCAATCATTATTTTAAAAGGCATAAGGCAAGTGTAAGAGTGGAACTTAGGAGATTTAGGACCATAATCCCTTCTAAAATTCAACAGGACTCATCACTGCCATCTCACTGAGCGGTAGGATAGCATATAGTCATGAATGGCAACAGCTTGAAAAGTGGGAAGGTGGCAAAGCAGGGTGTCATACAAAGATTGTGAAGACTACACACATTTGTTCACTTTATGCCATGCAGCACTGACCTGGAAGGAAGAGTACGTGGGAGGGTGAAATGTTCTGGCAATAAATTAAGCTGAGGGGAGGGAAAGATAGAAGAGACTAAGATTCAGAGAGATGCAACAAAACATTCATGAAGAAGCTCAGGGAAACATACAGTACATGGAATTTTTATTCATTCCATGTTTAAAATCAGAATATGAAACTACTCCTCTACCTAAAGCCTGATTTCTGCTGAAGACCCGTAGGATGCTGAGAATGAGATATAACAGAAATAAGCTTAGTGCCCTGTTAGCACACTCCAAAAGATAAAAGAGCAAGCACCAGGGAAAGAAAACAAAGCCCTGGAACAAAATTTAAAGGATTTACACCACAAAAACACCTCCCCAAAACACACCACAAACCCCAACAACAACAACCACAAACCGAAAGCAAAACAAAAACCTTGCAGGAGGAATTTATTTCAGCATTATCTGTAAAAGACACTCTTTGGATCATTTTGGACCAGTTTTTATGAGGAAGATAATGTCTAAGCCTCAGAAGAGGGCAATGAGAAAGATACATGGACTGTGCAGTCTTGTTCATTCAAAGAGATGAGGAGCTATAACCACACTTCTTTACAACTTTGCATTTCCTTTAGAGTTATGTGCACACCTGACTCTGAGTGGAACTGAGACAGGGTATATTCTATGTAGCTTCTTGTCCTAACATCAAAATAATTTCAAAGGGACATAAATTTCATTTACTAAGAAGAAAATGATAAATAATTTTATCATCTAAATCTCTTCCACAGAGTCTCATGGTGCTGCCTGTAGAAGAATTCTGGAGTTTCATAGTTGAGATCAAGGGAAGAGTGCCTACAAGACTCTGTGTAAGATGATCAAACAAAAGCAGTAGGACTTGTTTAACACTTGTGAAGGAGAAATGTATTTGATGAAATAAGTTATACCATGTTATTTCCATCAGAAGAAAAGGATCAGTCCAAGAGCTTCCCGTGCCCTCCTGTTTCAGAGTACCCAACACTACCAGGAATTCCTATTAGCATGAGCTTTCAAGGCACAGCACTGCCCTGCTAATGCTGTGATTTGGAAGGATCAGTTTAGTGGTCAGGAAACATTTAATCATACATGCATTTAACTTCTGGTTATCCCTTATTTTCATCTGTTCTCCCCACAAAAAAAATTCTTTTCTGGCTTAAACCCAATTTAACTTTCCTGCAGTTCTTTAGGCAACTTGGCCACTTACTAGTCACATTTAGGCTGCACACAACCCTCTCACTGTAAACTGGGCACTGGGTAGCTGCTCTACCACTCAGCCTTTGTGGCATCAGTACCAACCCACTGCAGCATTCTAAACCCAACAATTGCTTTGCCCATTGCCATTTTCACTGACAACACAGATAATACCTGAGTGCATCACATTTCCATGCTCTGGCACTCATGTTATCTAACCTGTTTATCTACTGCCTTCTGTTTGTCTCAGTCTGAGAATCTGCTGCCACTGGTTTATACTGGGTGAACAGTTCAAAGTTCTATTGTCTAAATACAGGATTGCACTTAAACCCAAGACTTCTGCTACATGTCAAACATTGGGATCTCCATGAGATCTACCTACTCCCATAAAATGACAAGTTGCCTAGCTATTCCTTACTCTGTGGAACCAAACTCAAACCTCATAAATGGAAGTGTGTTTACAGAAGAGGGGAACACAAACAGATATGAAAATAGCTTTAGCAAGATGCTGATTTAACCAATGTGCTAAAAGGACTTACTGGTGATAGGATCTTTTCTGAATTTACAAATGCACAGAGTTCTGCTTCAATTGATTCTTCACTCAGACAATAATCTACCAAGCAATGTTTTGGTTTTGCACCAGGAACCAAATGATCCTCATGCTATTATGTTCCATGATTTTTTCCTCATTTTTGTGGGCAATTCAACAGATATTTTTCAAGAGTATTCCACATTTCCTTCTCCACTGCATTGACCCTTTACATACTTGTATTGGTACAAATATAGTGACACAAACACACATGCTGCTGTCACCTAAATGCTCACAAGCCTCTAAGGCTTGAAATGAAGAAGGAAAGAAAATGCTACATATTTGCATTCTGCTTTAAAACTGGCCCTAAAAGTATAGTGATTATATATAGGTACTGAGGATCCATTCTAATTACAGAGCTTGGGAACCTGCAATTTATTCTGGAGACCTCCAGCATACACCTTGACATTATTTTTATTGCCAACAGAAAGCCCTCATCTCTATCACCAGCTCTGAGCTCATACCACTTCGGGCAGTGTTTCCAAGCACTGGTACTGACATGTAATAACAATGTTCCTTAAAGAAGAAATAAAACCAGATACTTAAATGTCAAAGATTGGGCTGTCAACTATGATGATGACATATGTCCATTTCAACAGAGCTAAAATGAGCTAAGGAGGTTTTACTCCTCTGCCAAGCACCAAATCCCTCCAGCAAGTTTTAGATCAATGGGAAGTAACTGGAGTCTTGGGGGACAGGGGGAGTATCAGTTAGCTTACAGAAAGCCACCAATATGTGGGAATGATGGTCTGCAGAAATGCTCTCTTGCACAGCTTTGGTCCAGTCATACCATGTATCCCTTCACACCAACAGCATCTTTTTGACTCTATATAGAGTGATCATAAATTCCAAGGACAGCACTAGTGTGTGACACATAAGACATCAGCATCTACCACTTTATCCCCTATCCTGAACATAAAAATCAGAGCCAAAAGAAAGCAAAAACCTCAGGAAAAAACACAACAGGAGTCAAGATATGCTTCTTTCTTTTCACTGTGGGTGCAATCAGGTCATTTCTTTCTGCCCAGAAGGAATCCAGAAGATGTTTCTTCTTTCATTTATTTCTTGATCCACCCAAACAACTTACTCAGTGTTCTCCCTACCCTAGGCAAGTCTTTCAGTACCACAGCACTCCCATCACAGCAGGCTGGCTGAATCCATACAAAGACTGACAGCAACCTTCTCCCAGCTGCATGAGTTCCTGTCTGCATCCTGTTTAATCTCAATTTTGCCTTTGCCCATTCAGTTCAAGCACAAAAAACAGTACCAGAAAAAAAGCACAATGAACAGCAAGCTGACACCCCCCTGAGCACAGCCAATGACAACTCCCTCTGTTCCACTAGCCACAAAACTGTTCTCAACACGCTGCAGGAAAAGGCCAAAAGCCAAACAACTATACACCAGTGGAAGAGAGCTGCAGAGAACAAGGTCATCCCCAGTGCCTTAGGACCTTGAAACAGTGAGGAGCTTGTTCAGTAAAACTGGAGGTGAACAAGCCCTGCGCTTGTTCCACCAGTCTCTGCCAATCTGATGCAGGAGAAAAGTTCCATCTGATCCAACATCTGATACTTAGTTTAACACTGACCACAAGTAGTAAGACACACCAACAAGCACTGGAGACTTTTACAAGCGGTGGAAGGCAGTATGTCCACTGTGGGAAGAAAAGACAGGCAAAGGCTGAGGGGAAAGCAGAAACTTGCTCCAGGTTAGAGAAAGAAGGATCATGGCTGGGGAGAAAAGAAAAAAGCAGCCTGCAAGGAACAAGGGTTGATCTGATAATTCAGAGTGAGCAGGAGGCATCACTCCTGTGGAGCACAAAAGCAGGGAAACAAGCAGGACAAGTAGATAGATCTTTGCAGCCTATCTGCAACTACAAAAGCAGAGGCATCTCCTGTTCTGCAGCATGCAGATCACCATCTTGCATCCTTAACAAGGATGCTAACTCACCTTGCAATTAAAGCAATTAGCTATTGAAACTTTGCCTGAATTTGCCCTGTAGTCACTACTGGCTCTCTGCCCTTCCAGTCAAACTACAGTGAAATAAAAGGGTCTGAAACGTCAAGAGTTTTTGCCGAAACCCCTCCTCCCAAAAAACCTCCAAATCAAACACATTCTGCTCCAGTACAAGGTTTTCAGGCTGTGAGGACTCTGACCAATATGATTTCCCCCATAGCAGCAGCAGCAGCCATAAACCACCAAGACACACTAGAAACTACAGGAGAGAAACACCAAAGTTTTAGGAACTTTCTGCCCTGATTGCAAGGTTAGAAAAATATCCCTTATCAAGACTGTATGAATAAAAATAACTAAGTTAGCCAGAAACCATGGTATGGATTTAAAAAAACAAAACACAAAACCAACCCCCACAAATGAGGGTGGTGTATCTGATCACATGGAAAGCTTGCCTCTCTTCTGAAAGGTGGAAGGAAGAGGGAGATGTGTGGCTCTAGGACTGACTGGATCACTAACCATCATGTCTCCTTGGCCCCAGCTTAGTGGGTTTTGTTGCAGAGGTGTCTTGCACTGTTCTCTCCTTCTGGCTGTACATGAAATTGCTTTAACAAACCCACCACAGACCCTCTGCACCCTTCAGAAGTTCATCTGTCAAGCAGCACAGATGACACACATCCTAATTTTGCATTATCTGCTTTGAATAAGTGTACAGAAATGGAAAGGGATTTACAGTTCTTAAGCAAGAGTTCTAGAAACAAGACTTTGTCAAGCGTTTTGTACCCAGCCTAGCTCTGGCAAGAGCAAGCAGATGTATTTATATTTCAGTCTCTAGATGAGGCAAAGTTATTTTCCACTGGCAAAGGCTAAAGTTCAGGAAAAAACTGGAACAGGGCACTGGGTGTTTCACTTAGCAGTTTTCAATGCATTTGCTGCTGCAAGTAATTAAACTTAATGAAGATGTTGACATACCATGTACTGGGAAACTCAAAAAAATCATTTAGTTCTAACCCTGCATATGTTTTGTGATGTGTGCTGGTATTAATGACAGATTCTGTTTGGATTGCACAACAGTGAAAGCATAATTATTGAGCTTCAAGGGCACACAGAAGGTGTGCTGCTTCCTGCGTGTCAAGAGCTGGTCACCAGTAAAAAGGAATGTTCCACAATAGCAGCATGACTGAGAAGGCATTAGAAACCACAGCCAGGTCTGTTTAGCCCTGCACTTTACTGTTTTATTTTGACCATTAGATATTCTTAATCAGTAGAATAAAAAAAACCCAAACCCCACAATTATGCTGAATTACTGCACACAGTCAGGATACAAAGAAGTTTATGAGGCTCCAAACCTGCCAGGTATAGGAATAAAAGGTAGTACTTAGCTCTACAACATGATTAGGCCAGAGGGGTTATTTTCATAAAATAAAGAGCTTCTCAAAAAAGCAACAGTACTAGCCAGGGAAATTTAGGTGTAAGTATTTTACACACTCCCAAGAAGCTTCTGCCATGAGTTAAGTCATAACACGAAATTGTTTATCAATCTACTGAGTCATTCTGCATAGACTTTAGGACAATAGGTTGGGTTTAGTTTAACACTAACTGCAAGGATGGGTTTCTCATGAAACATGCATGGATTTCTCCAGTTTACACGAGGAAAGCAGTCCACCACCTCCACAGCCCTTGAACACAAGCAGTGTCTGCAGCCACGAGATTTCTCCTCAGCTGATGACCACTTTGCACATAACACCTGTTGCTATTTGTTTCTCAGTGTTCAGTCACAAATTTTTTGTGTCTCTGCCTTACTTGCAACTTACTGAAAGAGAAGGCAGTCTTCTAACGCTGTGCCTTGATGATGCAGATTGTGGGATTCCTCTGTGTTGCAATCAAGTCAACAAGAACAGAGCTGACCCTGCACAGTGTAACACTGGAAACTCCTAGCTGTGACACATAGTGCCCCACAGCATGACAGTACCATCAATAAACCCATCCATAAAACACATTTTGAGCAGAGATTAACATCACTGTAAGTTCTGATTCTCACAGAGACTGAAAGAACATGGAAACAGATCTTGCGAGGAGATTCATCCAGTCCACCTACCAGTTCATCATATTTCAATTTACACTGAACTTTTAGAGTGTAAGTTCTCAAAACTGTTAAGCCACTTTTTAGAGTAAATGGAAAATACATAAGTAAATCCAAAGAAACAAAAAAGCCAACCACACGATGCAAATATATGGTCAACCATCACCATTTTTTTCTTGCAAGACAAAAAATACCTGTAAACCATCAGGAGAGCAAAAGAATAATTTGCCACAATGGCAACCTCGTCATTTCAACAGGAATTGGACACAACAAACAATTCAGTGCCACTATGCTATGCAACACAGAAAAACTACACTCATGATCAACATTTGCCTAGGGCTTTTTTTGTGTCTGTAAGAAAAACACCTCCATACCAAAATATCACTACCCAAACCCCCTCGCCCAAAACAAAACTGAATGCTTTACCTCTGGTCAAATTAGGATACAATGAAAGCAGGTTCCTTACATATCAAAATATTGCCCAAGAGGCAAAGAGGGGCAGGATACAAAGAACAGCATCTTCCAATGATGTCTCTGTAAGAAAGTGTTCTCTGTTGACTGACCAAGACTGACACAAGCACCTTCTGACACTACTGCCCCAAGAGAAACATACATACGCTGAAGTGCTTGTTGTACACACTGAAGAGGTCATTGTGCTAATGACAACTGTAATTAGAATTACAGTTGCCAAGGATGGGTAAAATGTTCAGCACCTCTATTCCACTTAGCCTCACTTCTATGAAAAGTGTATCAAGCACCCAAAACATGTCTGGGATATACAGTTGAAAACTTCAGACATGTTTGCTGCTACCAGCACAGAACTGAAAGGAATGACCCACAGAAATTTAAATATATTCACATCTTTTAATGAATGGATCAATCTAAAAGAACAAAAGGAGTGTTCTAAGAAAAGCCCCACAGGGAACCATTTTTTGCAAGGGAAAAAAGCATGGGCAGAAGTTCCACTGGGCTGCTGTCCCAGAGCAGTTCTATTCAGACATGCACTCATCTATTACAATTCCGTACTCTTTTCCCTTTTCTCCATTTTTACAGTGCTCAGCAATTGACAAGATGAGTTCTGCTGGCTCCTCAAATCTCCCCAAGTCATCCTGCTCTATTTCCTATTCCAACCACAATATTCATTCACGGGCAGGAACAGATCCTTTGTGCAACTATTTCAATTATCCTTGCCTGCTGCACACCTATCAGCCTACAAAACAAGTTCCTAACAATGTGACGCAACCTTTTGCCTGTCTTTCACCCCAGCCCTAATTCAATTTTGCATCCCTGGTGAATTAACTTGATCACAGTTCACACTGCAGGTTATTTATACACGCTACCACTGACAAAATCCAACTACACTACACCATGTGAGCCCTACTTAATACTGGCTCCAGCTGGACATAATAGTGGCTGTCACACAGACCTGCATTTCCTATTATCAGGACCAGTGTTTTATCTAGTTCTGCAAACCACCTGCGACTCGTAGGCCTAGGCCACGGAGACACTGATTCATTCCCTTCTAAAAACCAAAAATATGTGATGGCATAAAAGCAGCCATCACTGACTTGATCTGCAGCCAACTGCCTAATGTAAAAAAATTACTCAAAGCAGGTTATTCCTTCCTGAAGCAATGCTGAAAATGCTAACGCGATTATTATAACACCTGTACTCGTCTGACTACCTCCCCAGTGGGTGGCTTCTATTATTGTCAAAGTGACTTAACCATTAACCCTGTTTAAAGATGATCAAGCTAATTGGGACAAATTCTGCCTTGGTTCCAGGCTGTAACACAGATCTAGGTAACAGAGTCAACCTCATGAAACGCTTTTGTTAACAGAGCTATCATTTTATGTATTTTTAGGAAGAGTTCCTGAAGGCTGAAGAATTACCTTCTACAGAGATCTGCACTTGAATTTTAACTCCACTATAAACGTGAGTTTGAGCTCCTGGGATAAGCAGAAGAGTAACTGAACCATCCTTTCCCCAGCCAAGTAATCTTGTGCATCTCTCAACACACCATTGCTATCTAAAGGCTGTTAACACACAGGAAAGACTAGGAGAGCCACTGAAAATATTTCTCCACTTCTTAAGTCAATAATAGAACTTCATTTTTCAAAAAAGCAAGAAAAAAGCAGTAGAACACATCTCAAGATGTACTCAGCTTAGTGGATTAGTTTAAGCTAGCACTACAAAAGACTCAGTAAGTCCTCACACTGCACCGTTCCAGACAACCTGTTGACAAAAGGTTGTCTGAGAACAGCTGGTCAACATCTTCTAGCAAGACTCTGATTCTGACCCCAAAACTGATCTGCTAAACCACAAAAATATTTTTCAGATCTTTTGTTTTTTTTCAGTAAAGTATTTCTATGCTGATTATTTATTTCTATCCATTCTTTTCAGCCATTTTCTGACCTTCTTTCTTATCTTTCACCCTTTCTCATTTCACTTTTTTTTTCTTCTGGTGAGAAAGGAAAGAAGGGAAGATGTGAGACCAAAAATACTACAAAATGATTACTGATAATATTTACCTCTCATCCTTAGTAACGCAAGCAAAACAGCAACAATGAAATTATTGCTGTTGAGTGGTTAGAACCACTTCAACTTCTGGCAAAAAAAAAAAGTTTTTTTCCCTCTTCTAATATACCCTCCATCCATCCCAGTTCCTTGAATATCTGTAGATCTGAACCTTTTATTTATAGTCATCTACATTCTCCAGACACGTCAATGCAACTCATCCAGGAATTAAGATTTTCTTTTACGAAAGAGCTCTTTTCTTAATTGGCAGGAAGTGACACCCAAAGATGCCTCATAAGCTACTGCTTAAAAGGCCTTAATGCCAACAGTGATACCACACAACACCTCTTCCATGAGTCTGCATTTTCTCTGTTAATAGTGCCCCTTCCTCTGCTGCTTTCCAAGTATCTTCTACACATTCCTCCAGCACAAGGGGATTAACAACTTTCAAAGGAAGCATTGAAAAGAAAATGGTTCTCAGATTCTCCTTCCCACAGATGCAACTTAGTATCTGAAGGTACTTTTGCTGTCCTCTGTAGCAAGGACAAGAAGTATAATTACTTTTACTAGCATTACAGGTTCACATTTTAAGCTTAATCATGTGGTTTCCCTGAAGTGCTCAGATAAAGGGGTGTTTTCCAGGAGCATGGATGGAATTGGATGACCCCTTTCCCACTGGCTAACAATAGAAGCTATGCCTCTGAAATTTTTCAGTTTACATCTCTGCTAAGAAGTAAAGCCAGCCATGACATGTTTCACAGTCAGCTATTGGGGCTGACAGAACAAGCTAATGTAGCATGAACTGGTGAGGATCTAAAGCAGGTCACTTCCTACAACACCACATTTACTCTTGGTTTTGATGCAACTTCTGGTTTTCCTTAATGATGAAATGAAGATGCTTTTGGTGCAAGCTGCCTGCTGCAATTCCGTTTGCAATAAAAATATTAAGTGGCACCTTAGACAATTAAATTCTTGCTCTGAGGCACCTCTTACCATTAGAGTCCTCCACTTCTTCA
>NW_008675508.1:16705-30055 GCF_000695815.1 Acanthisitta chloris
GTGAGGCTGCAAGGTTGACAATGCGGGGTCTTGGTAGTGTCAGTGCTTTCCCATGCACTTTCAAGGAGTGCTCTTTCAGCTGGCTGATTGTCATGGTGGAAAATGAGCAGGAGGAACATTTGTAGGCATGTTCACCTGGGTGAGCGAAATACAGGCAAGTCATCAGCTCACAAAATAAACAGAATGGGGCCCCCATACTTCTTTTACTGAACTTGGCAGTAAAACTCCCATGGACTCTTCAGCGAAAGACTGATCCCAAAGAGAGCAAGCTATGCATGTCTCCTTGCTGGAGCAGTCTGGAGTCTGTGGGTGTAGACACCTGCTTTGGACCAAAGTATCACTTTCTGACAACTGCAGATCTTTGTACAGTGACTGATGTAAAAAAACAAAAACAAAAAACAACCAGAGACCAGACTCTTAGCATGCCTGTGTTGCATGGTATGGGAAGAAAACAGACTCTGGGATGAAAATGGAGCCACTTAACTACAGCACTTCCAAATTTCTTTGGGAGTACAGCAACTACAGAGGGTGAAGTCATCTGTTTCTGCATGCAGCACATCCAGCATCATTATAAACGAAACAAGAAGGACACTGCAAAATGCTAACAAAGGTCCCTCCACAAAAACAAAAAGGAAAGGGAAGGGTGTGGAATTACATTTGGGGAAGGTCACATTTTCCCTTGTGAAAAACCTGCCATTAGGCAGCAGTAATCTTCACAGAACTGGCAACCAAGTCAAGGTTGATTTACTACAAGAAGTGAACATGGCAATGCCAAGTACAGTGCATGTATCTACAAGGCTGTGTGAAAGTGTGTTATGGAAAAGCACTAAAAGAAGTGAAAGAACAGAAGTAATGAACAGTAGTGAATTCAATTTTAAATACATTCCAAGCCATAGAGACAGCAAACAAGGGGAAACAAATCCTGATACAAGATTTGTTTTGCATGGAGGCAATTGGAACACAAAGTGAAACTGTCCCAACACAAACAATGTGGTATTATACAGGTGCCAAGTTATTGTTTTGGAAGTGCCACTTCCATGTACAAGAGTAATACTGGCCACATATGAGTTGTACATAAAGTGCCAGTGTACATAGGAGTGAAATATTCATGAGCAGCAACAGAAGAACAAGAGTTTTCTGGTAATGAACAATGCAGATAATGTTTTCCATCTCCCAACAAATTCAGCAAACACGGTTCTCAAACAGATTGTTTCCAACACTGAAAATAAGTGACCCAAAAGAGAATGTGAAAGAAAACACACATACTGCAGCAAGTCAGAGTCAGCACACCTGAAAAGATTAGCAACCATCCTCCATAAATATATCTCCCACCCATCTCTTCCAGAAGATCTATGCTAATCATCAGGACAAAATACAAACTCATAGCCTTTTTCTTTTTTTGGTACATCTGAAAAAGAACAGATCACTCAAGAGACTGAAATGGTGAAACAAGAAATAGTCCAACATGTTTTTTCACATGACATTCCTCATCTGCTTTACCATATCAGTTGTATATTTCCTTTTTACACATAGAAAACATTTTTCGTATAGCACATACAACAAGTTCTTAATGGAACAGGATAATGCAAGGACAAAAGATACTCCAAGGTACAAGATACCAGTGAGATACAGGTGTAGACCTTCATGGTTTGTCAGTGTAAGAGATTCCTGGATGACAGCATGAACCAACCGTTAACTTAAAAGCACCACAAGACATTAAAGCAAACTGAGGACGATCACATACCAAGCAGTCTAGACACACTAAGAAATATGCCCACTACTCATTTCCAATGGACACCAACATGAAAGGATGTGTTTGACTGCAGAGTTTGGCTCAACAGAAGTCTTCTGCACCTTTTTGACTACTAGTTTTGCATCTCATAAAATGATCATATTAACACACATACAAATAAACAAAGGTAAACACTTATCTAGTGGGTCTCAACACTTGATATGTACTCCAAGCACTAAGTTCCAGATTACACAGACACTGAGCAGGCCCAATGCTCTTGTCTTACAATCATCCATTTCTGCATTCCCAGTGTCATTGCTAATGAAGCAAGGGCACTAGAACCTGCTAACAAGGATCCCTCAAAAACACAAGCAAAAAAAACCCAACAGGTGAAAATGCTCAGATGAAAACAACACAGAGACTGTTCAGAGACACTGCAAACTGTTCTGCTTCATGACAAAGGAGGTGGAACATGGCGGATGAGAAACAAATGCCAGAAACACTGACTGGTACTAGCCATTAGGCAAGAATGGAATTCGTAGTTCACCAAATTTTGATCCATCCCCAGAAAATGAGGGAGAGAGGCAGACTGAGTAGAGCATGTCAGGATTTTGCTGAACCTTAAAGATCTCCAGTAGACTACAGAAAAATTCAGGGGGACTGAAGTTTCCACTTCTAAATAAACTGACAATGAGATGATTGACAAGTGACAAAAAATGGTAACATCTGAGAAGCTCAGAGAACCACTGCATTACTGAAAAACTGTGGAGTCTGAGGAAGCCTTCATAACATGTTTATTCAGTAGTACATATTTCTGAAAGATTGACTCAAAACACAGCTAAGCAAAGCCCTGACTGAAAAACATACAAGCAACCTCACTGTGATGTGAATATTCATTTGGTAGAAATGGACTGAGGCAGAAACAGATCATGAGCCTTTGGAAAGCCTATTACACAAGTCATTGTGCAAGCACTATCTAGGCAACCATGAAATTGTGTTCTTGCACAATGCAAAACATGGTCCTTCAAGGAGTGTCCGTCCACTAATCAAGTTCAAAAGCACAAATTCATGATAAATAAATCAATGACTTACATGAAGAGAAGTGTGAAGCAAATATTAGTTGCATGATAACTCTGGCTCTAAAAATCTGTCAAGTTCAAACAAGGTAACACAAAGGAGCCCAACTGTGTAATAGCGTAAAGAAAACATTATTTTGTGGTTGGGGAAAATAAAGAACCATGTCACCTTCATACAGGATGTGGGATTCTGTAGACTGGAACTGCTGCAGACAGCTGGATTTCCTAGAAGGGACAGAGTACCACAGTCCCATACAACAGGAAGGTGGCAAAAGTAAAGCTAACCTATAATATCCATCCAAGTACAGAAAACGGTCCTGGCACAAGCTCTGTGAAATCAAAAAAAAACCCCAGGAATGAAGCATAAGAGACCATCAATCCCTCCTATATTTTTGTAGATGAAAAGTGTCTTTGGGTCAATGGTAACAATTACCTTTTCTCTTAATTTTTTTTATATCAGCAGACAGCTATGAATTCCTCATGCCTTTCTCCCCCATCTCTCCACCTTCTTCTTCCACCCCAACCAGAGTATATGACACAGTGCAAACGAATAATAAGAAAAGGAACATATTTCTAGCCCTTTTTGTCATCTGTTCAAGGAGTTTCTATTCACAAGCTTTCAACAAGTTTGCAGTTTTTTAGACTGGTCCATATTCTGTTACTTGCATCAGAGTGGACGTTTGGACTGCAGCTTGAGGGTTGATTTTTTTTTTTGTCCTTTCAACCACAAAGATGCAACTGTAACCAATGGAGCCAGTGGCTTTTTTACTCCAATCTTCTGATAACTTTTCAGTGCATGATGTGAGACGGTGCCAAGAGCCTGGGGCCAATGAGTAAAGATGAGGAAATTCTGAGTCTCACACTTTCAAATAATCAAAGGCGCAGCACTTTCAGGTGACCTACTCTGTGTGACACAAAACACTCCCAATTCCTGTTCATCAGAAGCATGTCTATTTGCTTGTTTATATGGACCCCATACTGAAACACAGAGATTTGCAAGACAAATTTCCACGTATGATAATGAAATTGTGCCACTCTCAGTCTGTTGCACACAGACCTGACTCCCAAAGTCTGTGGTGTTTGGTTTTAACATGAAAGCCATCATAAATCTCTACCAAAACCAAGGTGCAATTCACAATCCTTTTCCCAGAGTCACCTAAGACACAAACATAAATACAAACAATGGAGCAAAGCTCATGACACCGATGGTATAAGCAATTAAATTCAGTTGGCAACCAGCAGAAATAAGAATAAAAATATTATTAATATAAAAGACAATAGAAGAAAAGAAAGAAGTTCTTGAAGCACTTGTTTTAAATTCTTATCCTTCCAAAAACATCACCCAAACACCCACTTATTCCAACACATCTGCAGGCTGGGCAATCATGACTTGCCTTCGAAATTCTTACCCAACTCTGGCGACAAAACAGGTGGTTCAAACCAGCATCTGTGGTCAGCAACAAGAATACAAGGGCCATTTCAGCTGCTGCACTGCGAAACCAAGAGAGGGAGAACTTACCAGCATGAGCCTTGAGGATATGGGTTTTCAGGCGGCTATTGTAGGAGGACTTGAAGGGGCACAGTTTGCAGCGGAACGGCTTGTGGTGTCCGTGGTGGGTCTGCACATGGCGATCCAGGCTTCAAAAGGCAAACACAGAAAAGGGGAAAAGAGTTAATAATTTTGTTCCTTCAGATCTATTCCTTCATATGCAAAGCAAAATAGTTAACAGCAATAACAATAAAATAAGTAAGACGCAGACCAGGCTCAGCTATCCTTTCTCATACTATTAAAATTCAATGGGTCTGCTTACAGAATAAAGTCAAATGTAATCTCAAGAGAAGCAGCAGAGCTGACACCAATTCAGTTTATGCAGAAAGCAAACCACTTAAATAAACTTATAGGGCAAGATTAGTACAAATTAAGTTGTACATGATCCAGACTTAAAAGGACCAGCAGAAAAAACATGAAACAGACAAGAACAGTGAAATTATCACTACATAATTTTTTCTGGTAAGTATTTCTGTGAGAATATGTCCCATTTTGTCCTGTTGATCAAGGGTAAAAAAAAAAAAAAGTATTTTTTTGTTGACCAGCTTTACTGAGGAAGCCTTCTTTTGGTTACAGCAGCAAAAGCAGATTAGAGATCCTGCTCTGGGGAGAGTGCCAGCAGGCTACAGTTGATGAGTTCCAGGATTAAAAGGCAGAAGAGTTTCAGAAGCAGCAGTGTGGGAGATTGTGCATGAAGCTCAACAAGGAGAAGAAGGGGTGGCAAAGACCAGCCCCTGCTTTCTTCAGGGAAAATGTGAGCTACCAACAGCCTGAATACTGTGAACTGATCAAAACCTGCTCTCTCCACAGTTTCTTGTAACAGCTCAGTAAAGTTTGGAAGAGAAAAAGGGATGTTTTCCACATTTCCTAACCGAAGATCAAATTCATTCTAACTGAGTGAATCCTGCAGAGCTCTGCAGTTCCTACACTGTGGCTGACAGCCATGAATTCACAGTCTCCAGGTGGCAGGCAGGTAGTTTCTGCTTCAGTTGTAAACATTTCTAGTACAGTCTCTTCTTTGGACACGTTCATGCTTTGTGATCTAGTCTTAGTCTGAGTTATCTCACACATGGTCATGGAACAACAACAGGGCAGACACTGGAGGAGTTTCAGTTTGCCAAAACTGCCCTCCACCCCCCACCTTAATTCTAGATGCATTTCAGGCATAGCTCCTTCTACTTTTCCTGAGTTGTCCTGCTCTTTTACTGAGTATCAACACGTAGCTCAAGTGGCAGTTGTTCCAGCCCTCTCACACTACACAAGATTCCACGTGATCTTTAGTCCCACACTGACAAGAGCTTGAGCCAGAAAATCCCTGTTTACAAGAGCTAACACTGAAGACTGTGTATTCAGATCTGATAACAGCAAAAATAACATAGAAAATGAACTTATGTCTTCTCTCGGGGCCACTTCATGCAAACACAACTTAGCAGAAATCCAGGATGGAGTTTGCTGCAAGTCAAAATGTACAGCTTTTCTGGCAAAAAAGTCTCCTAAATGAGTAAGACTTTGAACACTTGCAGTGAATAGCTAATAGAACAAAACTTGTTTTAGATAGCCTCCAGGGAATGAGATTACTTAACAATTAAAGGAGCTTGCCAAAGATGTATATAACACATATCAAGCTATTATATACCTCAAGGTATTCTACATGGCAATAATTAAAACTATATTCACAACCACATGCTTTGCCAGCAACATTCTTCCAAAGGCAGGTTTTAAAGTTCCAGTCAGGTTTGTGAGAACAGTGAGCTGTTTATAAACATGTGGTTTGGTTTCTTTCACAGACTTAATCTCCCAACAAACCTAAAGGAAGCAGCAGGTAATTTCAACAACAGACGCCACACCTACCACCCAGTTAGGTGATACCTGTAGAGTTCTTCCCTGACATCCACCACTTTCTGATTTACCCATCCTTCTACTTTTGGGACACAACATTCCTAAGCAGTGACCAGGCACCAAACTCAACACAAGTGTGATTTTTGAAGCAAACCGGTTTGCTAGGTGAACAGCAAGTTCTGCAAGCCATGCCACAGCAGGGTGGGACACACCCAGCAGGTACACATCCTTCCCCCATCCTCTTTCCTACTGTTGGCTGCTCAGTCCCACGGACCTTTTGCACAAGGTTCCAATTGCAATGCTCTGACACTAGCAGAAATCTTGCTTTTTAACATAAGGAATCAAAGCCTGCTTTTGATCATGCTTTCTCTCACACATGCAGTTGACTGCAAAACAGAGACATAATCACCAAATTTAAGAGTGCTGTAAATGCCTACATCAAATGAGCATGTGGACCTGTCTTCTTTTGTTAAAACAGTGAACAAGCAGCTCTCCCCAGAAATTAGAGAAAACACAGACCTGTGAGTCAGTCCAAGAGGAAAATAGACCACAAAGCCAATTTTTAGGCAGCATATATATGTTTATGGTTAAAATAATTTCTAAAACTACCGATCTTAAGGCAAAGTAAAACCCTAGGGAAACGAACTGCAAGAAATGTGACTATTAATGATCACTACGCATCAGATGAGAGAGTCACTAATATACCACACTGGTGTGAACCTGAGGTATTTGTACACTGAAACTGCATTTTTAAAGAAAAAGAATCTAATTTTAAGCTAAGTTTATGACACTTACTTAACATTAGAAATGAAAAATCAATCCTTAAAGACTTGTAGTAATTATAACAAGGTAGTTACATGCAGAAGTAGTTCCTTTTATATGAAAGATTAACCAAGAAAGCACTTTTCTCTCCTCTTGGCTTGTTAAGTCTCATGCATTTGACTCATGTCAGATGTGTGATTTTGTGCTGGGCTTCACCATTTGCCCACTGAAAGAAGTTAGTGGCTTGCATGCTTTTCCCCTACATGCATAAAAAGGGGCATAAATAAATTCAGGAAGATATAAAGATGCAATCTTTTACAAACAGCCAATCATAACGGCTAAAGATCTTACAGCATGGAAAATAGGTAAATGGTGAGAAAAGTGTTCCTCAAGATCAAGTTTAGAGAGCTCTTCTGCAATGTCAACCTACAAAACAGGAGTGTTAACTTGTGACTCGCTAGGAAACAAAAATAAAAGCCACAACTTACTTGTGCCTGAAAGCAGAGACAAAGGAGCAATACTGGCAGCTGTACTTGTCTTCCCGAGCAAACATGGCCAGAGCCAAGTGACTCCTCTCGTGAGATCGCAGACCCTGCACAGACATCAAAACCTGGTCATACTGGCAGCAGTGGTAGCCCCCAGGCCTGGTTTCATCTTCAAAGGATGTTCCATATTCAGCTTCAGTAAATTCCATAATGCCAGGGTCTTGGGCTCCCTCAAAACCCTCCATCAAAGTTGTGTTTGAAGGATCTTCAGCTTCCTGCTAAAAAACACATACCCCCCCAAAGCCATCAATTCTCTCTCCCTTCTGCCCCTCAGTCTTTACCCTGTGCTCATTATGATGTCTGGGTTTTCCATGTCATTATTTCTCTAAATATATCCCTAAACAAACTCCACATCAATGGCTTTCTGAAAAAAATTACCTATTCTTGGGAGGGAAAAACATAATTATACCTATTATATACATATGTGCATACATAAAACAAAAAGAATTGCACTCCTTGATCAAGTTTCTGTCAGAAAATGCAAAAAGACAAGAAACTAAATCACCTAACTTTCAATATTTTGATGTGAATCTTTTAAACTTGATCACAATAATCATTAATAGGGTCATAGCAGTTAATTTTAGTTTATTTTGCTCTAGCTGACAGGGTCTGCTCTGCAGACTAACACAGTTGTCTAGTCAACAGTAGATTTTGTCCATCAGTGTCAAGCTCACAAGAAAGAAGCCAGTACACTAAGACCCTGAATTGCTCTTCAAAACTAAAAGGCAAACAGAACAATTATCTTTATAATTCTCTTTCATAACCTTCCCTTCCCTTTTCTAACCAGACCATGTATTTGTGCAGCAACTCAAGGTTACGGATTTCAGCTTCTGTTCCCCTATAAATTTCTATTTACTCATAGGAGAGTATTGACCCTACATAAGCATCACTTGAGAAGCAAGAAGAGGAAAAAGACTCTTAGGAGGGAAGCATGTGAATCCGTCAGTGGTAGGGCAATGAAAGCTCTCTCAGGTAGCATGAGTTAGGCCGTGAAGGACTCAGCTTCCTCACAAAAAGCAGATTATGTCATGAAAGGAGAGCTATTAGTCAGGTACCAGGAGTCTCTGACAAGAGCTCACTGCAGCATGAGGAACACACAGCTAGTTCCCACAGCCTTGGTGCACTTTCTCTAGCCCTGCCATTATCCTGGAAATTGGGCTGTGGAGCATGGCCTATCCTTGGAGATGTTTCCCCTTTCACAGGGAGAAAGGAACAACACGTTTACACCTAATTACCCGAGTGCTACCACTGGCTCAGATAGCCACTGGACATTTTGTTTGGAGCCAGTGTTCAAATTTCATGGGGAAAGTTTTACCACAAGCAACTTCACACATTTTCATGTGCACACTTCCTCTTCTTATAAATTAAAGAAAAAAAAGAAAACAAGCAGCAATTTTGTGAGCTTAACTAAGCAGAAACGTAGCCCAGAATAGCTGAGAGAAAGTCTCCTGCTCATAAACCAAGTCTTTCCATCACCAGCGACATCAACTCCTTTGTGGCTGAGGAGAAATGAGAATTAGAGAGTCTTCATGCCCCTGGATCGAGAGTGAAAAAAGTTAAAACATCTTGAAATAAACCAAATGCACTTCAGAAACTTTGTGTTAGATTAAAACAACATGCTGAACTGGAATACCCAGTCTGAACCCCATTCAACTTTGCAAGAACCCTCCACAGGTTATCAGCAAGTCCTTTGTTTTAAACAAATGAAGTAGTTTCAGTCACTTTCAGTCACCTTTGTAAAATTCTTACCTTCACTGTGGCTGACACAGAAGAGACATTCCCATACTGGACATGCTTGCGGAGGTGATTACAGATGGCTCGAAGTGTTGGATGGACTTCCACGCAAAATTTGCATTTGTAGCCAACCACCTTCCTCTCCTTAAGTTTTGAAACATCTTCCAAGTGTCCAAAAGCCTGTTTGAGCACACAAGCATAAATCACTGAAGTGTGTTCTGTTACCTCATTTTCAGGAACACAGACCAGATATTACACCCGAAGGGAAATCATGCTTGATGTACACGTCCTGTTATGCAGAACTGCAAGGTCAGTTTTTGTTGACGTCATTAATTTCTATAAAACAAGTGGACAAGACATCTGTGCAGAAGAGAAACCTTCAGTTTTTGCTTAACAGTGGTCCTCTAGAAGACCATTTGGTTTGGCCTGAAACTGTGCTCTTCCACGACACCACGACTTCCCCAACAGCTGTGCAGAGCTTTTCCTCAGCAAGCATATTTCAAACTGAAGCAGAAGGAAAGGGGTAAGTGGGCAAGAAAAGGAGCACAATTTGGTCTTCGGCTTATGAGGCACTTGCCCAAAGCTTCAGTCACCTGACAGACCCGTGTCATTTTAACACTGAGAGCTTAATGAGATAAAGTACTGAGAGAGAGAGAAGATTGAGAAGCAAACTGATGTGTGATTCAGAGAGACACAGAAGAGGGAGATGGGACATTTTGCAAAGAATCTGCAGTGAAGTACATGGCAGCCTTGCTCATAAGAACAAGTAACTGTCAGATACAGACGGCCCTTCAGAAGCGTGGGAGGAAGGACAGAAGATAAAGAAAATACTGAATGAAGTGGTAGGAAGGGTTTCCTACAGAACCTAGGGAGATGTGCAGGATGGATGACGAAATTAAAGCAGAATGTGTAATTGACTTATGGAGCTCACTGGCACTCTGAGTCATTCATTAGCCTGTGGTCATTTGGCTGTCAAAGAGAACATGCAAGTGTGCATTTGTGGGCTCCCCAGCAGGGAGCAGGGGGCAGAGAAAGAGACCAGACACACAAATCCTTACCCTCTCTTGTTTGAAATCTGCAAAAGCACCATCTGCATATTTCTGCTTGCTCAAAAGCTGCTTCCTCCTCTCCTGACGTTTGGCACGCTTCTGGAATTCCTCATTGTGACCATTCAAGTGTGCAGTCAGCTCTGCCGTGCTATGCAATTTAGTATCACAGTGCTTGCACTGGTAGACTGGGCTCTGAGAGCGGGTGCCACTTCCCAGTATGGAAAAGTCCCTCTTTAAATCCTTGCTGTGGTGGTCAGTGTAATGCATGCACAACAGCTCTGCTGTGCTGAAGGACAGCTTGAAGCATTTTATGCACCTGAAGGGAAGCCACTCAATTTCCTGAGCCTCAGTCTCCACCTCGGGCTTTTCAAAGTCATTCCTCTCCTCGACTGGAGCTGGCTTTTCATGTTCATCAGCATACACAGCGGTGAAGTATCCCCCCAGCTTGCTGGCGTGCTGCTTCTTAGGGAAGACACCAGGGTGACGCTTCATGTAGTGGGACACGATGCCCTTCTTGCTGAAGGACTGGAAAGAACAAAGTGAGCACTTCTTTTTCTCTACAGCCCTCCTCAGCTCCTCACTTAACTGAGGAGAGTCATCCTTGGGAGGAGATGGAATGATCACTTTATTGGGTTTGTCGCTTACCGTCCTGGAGGCTGCTAAGCAGTGAGTGTAGTAAGCATCAATGTCATGTCTTTTCTGGTAGTGTGCCGCGAGCCCTTTGCGAATGGGGTTGGTGTAGGAACACAGAGCACATTTGAAGAGGTTGTTCTTGCCCTCTGGCTGTGCCCGGACGTTGTTGTGTTTGATGCGGTAGTGCCTCGCTATCCCCTTCCTGGTGGAGCAGAAATATTTACAGAGCTGACACCGGAAAACTGTGTGAGACACTAAATGAGAACTGGAGAAATGAGGTGTTGGCATAGAAACTTCTCCAACATCCTCAGCAGCAATTTCAGGTGAGGCCTTGATTTCAGTCACCATGTCTGGCTCCACTGAGGCAGACACTTTTGGTGGTGACTGGGCAAAAACATCAAATTCGGGTTGATTGTGGTATTTCTCATAGTGAATTTTCAGTTTCTCAAGTGTTCCGTGGGTGTAAGGGCAGAGTTTGCACCGATAAGCACCATAGCCTTGCTTGAAAATCCTACTTGTCTCTTCCACATCATTCTGAGCAATATCAGTCGACTGCTCCACGTCATGCACAAAGTCTTCAGCAGTGACTTTTACTGATGGGTGTCGTTTCTGGTAGTGTGTGAGAACGCCATGAATACGTGTATTAATGTATGGGCAATGTCTGCACTTATATACAGCCCCTGGGTTAATGTCGATATCCTGAGCAAAGTCTGCTGCTTTCACTTTCATGCCAGGATGTTTTTTGCCATAATGTGTCAGGAGGCCATGCAAGTTGTTGTACTCAGACTGGCAAACTGTACACTGGTATGGAGTGGAGGAGATGGCAGGGTTTGCAGATGCCAGCTGGACAGTTTTTTCATGGGAAAGGCTGGGATCCTCTGCACACTCTGCATCCTGTTCCATCTGTGATGTTGCTATCTGGTCTTCAGCATCCATCCTGATCCCACTTTCATCGGGTTGTGGGATGGCTTTCTCAACAGTATCTTTGTCCTTAATGATATCTAACAATACAGACTCATCTCCATTCATGGCCCATGGATGAAATGCTTGGTAGTGATTAGTAATATCCCAAATAGAAGATGCTTCAAAAATGCAGTCTTTGCATTTATAGGTCTTCATCTCTGCTGGCATCACTAGGGCAGGAGGGGAAGGATCGGGACCTGCCCAAAGTTTAGTGGCCATATATGTGTAATCAACATAATGCTCAGGATGTCTCCTTTGGTAATGCACAAGCAAACCACTTGGCTCTGTGTGTGAATAAATGCACCATTCACAGTGATAACCAGCTTCTATCAAACCATCCAAAAATGCCCATCTCAGTATGGATGTGACCGTGGCCTTCAGAGTTGGGTGGTCTTTCTTAATATGCTTCCTCAATGCATAGAAGTAAGGGGATGTGTAGCTACACTGCCTGCACTTGAGGGCTCTCAGCTTTGACTTGTCTCGCTCAGCACTGGAGGTGTGAGCAGGCAGGCTGCCAGCTGATTTCTTCTGGCTGCGATCACACAGGCTCCTAATGGTGGCTGTATGCTGCCTGATCACATCTGCATTGGCTTTGAAGTCACGATGCTTCTTTTGATAATGGATGAGCACTCCTTTCACGGTCCGGTTTCCATAATCACAGTGTTGGCAGAAGAACATTTCAGTCTCAGGAGGATTCACAGAGGTCTCAGACCCACCCCGGCTCAACTGCTGCATGGACACTGGTGGCCTCTGGATACCAGGTGGCAACTCCCCGCCCCGCAGCATGGCTGAGGTGGGGGGAGTATTTGGCAGTGACCTTTATCTCCGGGTGCCTTTTCTGGTAGTGGACAAGCACCCCCACCACAGAGCGGTTGCTGTAGGAACAGTGCTTGCAATAGTAGAGTTCAGTAGAGAGGTCTGAGGGTGTCGGGGGAGGTGGAGGTTGAGAACCCAAGCTGGACAATTTTGGGGAGACGGGTGCCCCCAGCTCAAAAGACATCTGAGCTAGGGCAGAGCCCCTGTCAACAGAGACTACACGCATAGTCTTCTGAATTCTGAAATACGAGGCTTTTTCTTCGGGATGCTTCTTCTGGTAATGCACCAAAACTGAATGCATGTTAGGGCTTGCAAATGAACAGACATCACAGTCATAAACAACCACAGTGTTGACTGAAGGTTCCTTCTGATTTTCACATTCGGGACTGAAACTCTTGGTGGCACTTTTGTTAAAACCAGCTGGCACACCAGTCCCGCGAGCCACGGGGGTGGAGGTTGCCATAGTTTTTGGAGCAGAATTCAAGATCTCTCTCAGTGTCTGAGACTCTGTGTTCAGCCCTTCTTGCTGCTCAACAACATAGCTTGAAAATATCATTGCATTGTTAATTTTCACTGTGGGATGCATTCTTTGGTAATGTGGCATCAGGCTTCTAACATTTGGGCTCGTATAGGAGCAGAAGCGGCAGCGGGA
>NW_008675508.1:30065-35261 GCF_000695815.1 Acanthisitta chloris
ATCAAAGTTCAGTACATTCATAGCTTCAGGATGATGCTCTCCATAATGCTGCTGCAGGTCTTCAAAATTTGTGTAGTCAATGTAGCACTCAAGACACCTGTACACTGCGCTGTGGTCATTGGGATCCAGGATATACCTAAAGCTGAACTTAATATAGGGGTGCATTCGCTGGTAGTGGGTGCTAACACTCCTGGCAGATTTGTTGCTGAAATCACAGTGTTTGCAATAGTAAAGCCTGCCAGAGTCAGTAAACTCTGAACTCTCATTGTTCTGATCAGTACCGTATATGTTTGGCTGGCTCCCCAGAACAGAGGCATTGGGGCTCTGGTGCTCCTTCATGCTGACAGAAGAATAATAGTCTTCCTCATCTTCAGATAACGTGAGCTCAATCTCTGCTCCATTGGTGGAATTGTAGTCATGCTGCATGCTTCTAAAGCCTGTCTCCTTCTGGGAATCATTAGCCTCTCTGCCCCACATTTGCTGGGGTGCATAAGAACTGGAAACATCTATCATTGGTTCTGTCTGCTCTTCTTCTCTGTCTAACTCCACCTCTATCTCCACCTCATTGTCCTCCTCCTCTTCCTCGTCATCCTCTACATTAATCACAGCATCTTCCTGCTGCTTGTTTTGGCTGATCTTGCTCTGCAGGTTGCTTGCTATTTCATCGATTCTGGTTCTCTTTTTCACAGGAGAGAGATCTAAAGGGAAGTCATTTGAGACCTTTCGAGGGGCTTTTGCAACAAAGTTATTTTTAGATGACAGCCCAAGAATGGAGGTCTGGCTCTTCTTCACTGTGCTGGCAGAGGGGTGAGCATCTGCCTCACTCTCCTGTGGTGCATTAGATGGCGGCCCATCATATTTTGGCAAGTTGTCACAGAATGAGTGCTTGTGCTGCTGATGAACTCTGAGGCCTTTCAAAGTGGTGGTGGAATAGTTGCACATTGTGCACTTGTATGGATGCTGTGAATGGGGCTGGGGTGACTGCTGTTGTTGCTGTTGTTGCTGTGGCTGCACCGGTTCCATCATCCCAGCTGACTTCCTGCCATTTATATTTCCACTCTCATAAGACACCGTGCTGTCATTCAAAGAAGAGGCGATGCTTTCAGTCTGAGAGTTCATAGTGTCCCAGTCTGATGTTGTTCCTGTGTGACACTGCTTGTGGGCACCAAGCTTTAATGAACTCTTGCAGGTGAAAGGGCATTCATCACACTTGTACACAGCTGTCTTTCCGGACAGGTGGATGTTCTCAATGTGACGGGAAATACTTCGGCGGTGCATGGTCAGGAAAGGACAAAAAGGGCACTGGAACCTGTTCATGTATCTTCTAAAGGGAATTCCCTTTGTTTCCAATAGTTTGTTGCCATCAGATCCCATCAGCTGCTCTGCAGACATTCCTGAGGTCTGGTGATCCATGGAGTTTAAGCCATTCTCGCTGTCCATTTCATTTAGCTCTTCATCTGAGCTGGAGTCATTTAGCATACTGCTTGTTTCCAGGTCAGCAGAAGAATTCGTCATATCAGCAATTCCATAGTGGGATCTGTCAGACAAATTAACCATGCCCGAGTTGTGAGGTGACTTAGGCTTCATTTGAGGGTAAGACACCGAAGAAAACTTGGAAGATGTAGAAGAGTTGGGTCTGATAAGGGAATTGCCCATAGAGCTCCTGAAGTTTGAGACATTAGCATTCGACATCTCACGTCCTGTTGTATTCATGGAGATATAGTTTGAGTTTGGAGAGGCATTCTGGGCACTCTTACTCTGCACATCAGGTGCATTGGTTCCATCTTGTTGCTGTCTCAGGCTTGACAGTATTTTTACCATGCTACGGTGTTTCTTCATCATGTGGTCACACCAACGTTCCCTTCTAGGTGTCTGGTAGCTGCACCACTCACAGCAAAAGTTGCCCCTAGATTTTGTCAGGGGCTTGACCATTGATTCCAAAATGCTTCGCTCCACCACCTCTGCAGGCAGCTCCTTGCAGGGTTCCTGCACTGGCACAGAAGCAGATGTTGACTCAGACACAGCAGCAGCAGCAGCAGCAGTAGGAGTTGAACTCTCTTTCAGGTTGTTTTTGTGATACATTTTCTGGTGCTTAATAATCCTCGCGCGCCTGGGTGACTTGTAGGTGCAGAACTGGCAACTGAAAACTTTACCAAACCCTTCATGCATCATGATGTTGTAATTTAGAGAACTAGAAGCTGGTGGCCCCACTGAGCTCCCCCCAGCCTGTGCTCCATGAACCTTCCGTGTGTGCTCTATGAGGAGGTTTTTGGAACGGAAGTAACGCACACAGAACTTGCACTGGAAAAACTTGCTGGTTGGTTTAGGATTTGGAGCCATGTGCTGACCATAGAAAGTCTGGCTCTGGCTATAGTAACTTCCAGTCCCCATCTGACTTGTTGCATTTTGCCCTAAAAGGAGAATTAAGGTGTATATGTAAATAAATAAAATCAAAAGGCTTTTCCTCCACCCACCCTGTATGCATAAGAATGTAACCACATCCTGAATAGACAATAATCACACCAGGATTCCCTCACCTACTTATGGTGAGATCTACAGAACTGGCAATGGTCAGAAAAATGACCATTATGCAGAATTTCTACACATCTATGACTGTGGTGCACAGTTTGGAATAGACAACTTCCATAATAACCTTCTTGGGGGGAAAAGGAAAACTAGTACACTGATAAAGTTGAAAATTTTGAGGTGGTTCATGGTGGTGAAGAACAACCATGAAAAGCTGAAAATGAAAAAGCAATATGAAGAACCACATGAAAAGCAGCTGGGAAATAAAACCATCCTTCATGCTTGCATTTACAGAAAAAAAAAGCCATGGTCAGGACTAATATGGCTGATGCTAGATATCTGCTTTGCTGACATAGCAATAAAGATAATGCAAGTTTTAAATCCACATAAAAAGTAGGAACTAAAGCACACTGAAATAAGCCACATGTAGAACAGGGGGTTAGAGTTGAGATCGTAGAGTTGAGATCAATCTTAGAGTCAAGATTTACCTGCTATTTCATCTGCAATTGCAAATTCATCCTTTACAGAAGAAAATTCCACCTCAGTCTGGTTGCTAGCATTGATGGAACCAGGCCTTGGCTGGCTGGGACTTTCCTCAGAGACATCAGTTGGCTGCAGAAAAGCAGTGTGAACATCCTGAATGTGGGCTTTTAGGTCTTCATAAGATGGAGCTCGAAAATCGCAGCCATCACACTGCAGCACCTCCATGGTTCAGGATGATCTTTTACATTAGAAAATTCTGCAAGAAAAAACAGGGGAAGGAGAGAAGAAGAAAGATATGTGTTTACAGCAATGCTATTGGAACAAGTCCTGAAAACAGGTAATACCAAGCTTCTGATGACTCAGCCATTTCCAGAGATTCCACAAACACAGCAGTGTGAAGCTCAACCTTTGCTTGTCATTTTCAGAGGCATCTATTCAAATTCACATGAAGTTCTATCTAGAAAGCTCACAAGTCGCTGACTCAACTCTACAGTCAAATTTCTGACAAGTGACTATTGATTCAATAGACTTTGTCCTCTTGGCTTTTCCATTACACAGGATAGGGCTGTTATTTGGTATTCTGTCTTGTTCAAAGACCACGACCCATATGCTAGAGAAGTGGCACATTACTCCCAGTCATGCACCGAATTTTACAATCAGAACACAATGGTTTCTGCCTTCATGAGACTCGCTCTAACCTTTCTGGAAGTTGCCAATTCCTGCTTCACTCACTACAAGCTTTCACAGGGAGAAATGTGCCTTTCTTCTCAACATCCTATTAGTCCTGATACTGGTGTAAAACCTAGACCCAACAGGAAGGTTGGACGCAGACACGTGAACCCAAGGCAGAATACTTTGCTCTGCCCTACTTGCACCAAGCTTTGTAAGGGCATCTCCCCTCTTTGTTACAATATTTACAGTTACATTTTAGTCTGTTCTGGGGACATGACCCTTGTGCCTTAGGAGTCTGGGGGATAGACAGCTGGAGGAAGAAAAAGACAGGAATATGAACACCAGAAAAGTGCAATGGAAACAGGAGTTACAAAGATCCTGAGGCATTATGGCTTTCTTGATTTATTCAAAATCCCTGCATACCTTGGAGTACAAAGCAACATGAGAAGTATGGTGGTGCAGCTTGTGACAATTAATCCTGCAAGAGAGAGCTGTGTGTGCACCACCATGAAGGAGAGGAGACACAAAGCAAAAGCCAGACAAAAGGCTTAGACTCTCCTACCCCGTGCAGTGCTCAGGCGCAAGAGCTACCTTCCTATGTTAACACAGGAATTACTTCTCTAAGCTTCCATGCACTGAGCTGGAAAAGGATGACAAACGGAGCATTTCAGAGGTCCAAGGCACAAGGGCAGCCCAAAGCACTTTAAATTCCATGAGTTTATTGCATGTGGAGCATGAAGCAACCTCCACAGTGAGGAGAAAGCTCCAAAACCTTAAGGCACGGAAACAAGAGAGGGTACTGCATGAGGATTTTAGAAGAAAGAATGCTTCTCCTGATAGCCTGCTAAAATAAACTTCTAACAAGTCAAATTCCGGACAGGCTGAGCACAGAGGCTCTCCACATATTTACCTACATTTCTTCGCAGACTGCACTGTGTCCTTTCTCTCCCCCCACTCCCTCCCACCACCACCACCACCACCAATAAAGAAAATGAACGCTGCACCAGCTCCTTTTCCAGCTAACAAAGTTACAATAATCGAGATACTCAAGCTTTTATGTGCAAGCACCAGACCAAATTGTGTGGAAGAGGTTGCTATCTGCTGTGGATCAAATTACAGCAGTGAGTGAAGCCCCACCCCACGTCTCCTTTAGCACAGTCCATTAGACCTGAAAACAAATTTTTCCATGGAGCAGACGACTCCTGCATTTAGAGCACTCCACAGAAAAGCAGATCATCCAGTTTTCACTACCCATCCCCCAAGCTTAGTCCTTTCATCTCAGCCAAACAAGCCACAGCTCTGCTGAATGTGTTTATCACACTTTCAAGAGATATGAGCCCCTGCGTCACTGAAGCTTTAAGACTCACTAAGCTGCCCTAGTCCTCAGAGCTTTGGAGCAGCCATTTTAGCTCAGACAACTCCTGCACTCAGAGGCTCAGAGCTCCTTGTCTGTGCACAACATGGCCTCACTCATCTCAGCTTCAGCTCCAGCACACCACCCTTCCTCCTTTATCC
>NW_008675508.1:35313-35707 GCF_000695815.1 Acanthisitta chloris
CCCCCTTTCCCCTGGCATGCCTTGCCTGCCAAAAAAAAACACCCCAAAACTGTGGCACTGCTGTCTCCCATTTCACCATCCTCAAGCTGCACCTTCTCTCCCTCAGCAGATCGCCCAAAACATCTCCTAGGGTTGGTTTCCCCGTCCCATGGATGACAAATGGGACCATTCATTCCAGAAACACATTACAGCATGAAGACACTGGTCCAAGCTGTCCTACAGGCAGAGGCGACACACAGCTGAGCCTCCCTGGAGCAGCAGCAGGAGGAGGAGGAGGAGGAGGAGGAGGAGAAACTCCTCAGCCTGCCCTGTCCCTGGAGAGCTCTCCTGCTTGGCGCAGAAGACACACCACCCCACTCCCCTGCCAGATTCCAAAGTCTAATGACCTTTGTTA
>NW_008675508.1:35735-47596 GCF_000695815.1 Acanthisitta chloris
CTGCATCAGCAAACCCTGCCAGCAGACACACCCTTCACACAAAGGCTGTAGCTATGCCTTTTAAGAGAGGTTCTCTGAAAGCTCCATTGTGTGGAAGAGAGGAAAAACAACACACACACACAAAAATCTCACTCTTCCCCCCTCACGCCCCCCGAAAACTTCGGGCCCTTTAGAAACATCACCGCAAAACACTTTCAGCTCTGTCTCTTTTGGAACTTCAGGACAGCTTACAAAATAGAAAACCAGAAGGGAGACCAACGCTGAGGATCTGATAAAAGATAACCCTGGCAGCTTCAAACTGTCACCATCTCCATCTCCAGCAATCACTGCTGCTTGGAGAAGGCATCCTTAAGGATGCTGGTGGTTGTCTCGACAAAGTTAAACCAACCTTTGTGTTGAGAGAAACCATTAATAGCTGCTGATGACAAAACTGGTGGAGACTCTCTGATGGGTTCCAGCTTAAATCTCAACAAGGTCTATATCAAAAAGGCAGCACCAAGTCAGAGAAGAGGTTAATCTTACTGCAGCTCTGAGGAACAAACATCAAGTACAGCTGAATGGACTTCAGTTTGATGCTTTCACCGTGCATCACACTGAGAGCAGGGTGAAGCAGTTTGTAAGGATCTCTGCTCCTTCCACATTTTTCCTTAAAATTCAGCATTGTATAAAGGCTAAAAACATAAACTGCCAGTTTGAGCTCATATATCAAAAGAAAGTGTAACACAGTGTGTATCTTTCTTCTTTTTTGTCTGCATGGGTTATGACAATGAGAGGGACACACCTACAGACCAGAAAAGAGCATTTTCAAGTGCAGATGTTAATACACTGGTAAGACACATCCTCAGCAAAGAAGACAAAGAAAGAGTCACACATTTCCATCATGACCAGCTATGATCCCTCTGAATTTTCAAACAGCACAATAAGAAAATTTAGAAGGGAATAGAGGTGGAATGATAGAGGACTTATCAAATCCACTAACCCAACTGCAGAACAGTAAAAAAAAAAAAAAAAAAAAGCCAAAACGAAAACCGAAACAAGTTGCGCCCAAAACAACCAAACAAAACCACAAAATGAATCCATAAATCCCATGAGCCCTCGAACACATTCACAAGCAATCTCTTGAGACCACACTGCCTACAGATAACAGGACTTCTAAAACACCCTTACTAATGCTATGCTAACCTCACCAAACAGATTATTAAAATTCCATTGTCTGGCTAATTTGCATTTACAACCTCTTCTTAAACATATGGCTTCAATGCTTAATATGAAGGTATTCTCATTTTTCTTATGAGCAAAAAGCTTTCAAAACATTGGGCAAAAGAGATTCTCAAAGCCAGAGTTCTAAAGACCCAAGGTGGTCTCGAACTGTCTTCAACGCCCTTCTCTACACTCATAAATGCTTGAGAACATCAGAGACTCAGTTGCATTAGATTTTGAGGTTTTTAAAAATCCAAAACAAAAGATAATTGTGCTTGTTGAACAACAGTAATTACAGAATTTGGCAGCAGCCAAAGTAGTACAAATCATTATGTTTAAGTTTGGTTTTAAAGCTTCAAAATGCAGAATTAATTGTGAAGCCCAAGGCACTGACCTCAAAATTGAGCTTCTATGGTTTGACTACCCATCTGTTATATTTTGAGATGGAGTCAGCAGAGCTTCTAGAAGTTAAGAATATGCACATGCACAACCACAACTGAAAAGGTCAATCAGACCACACAGCTTTCAGCTCGGCATTAGTAACACTGCATGTAACACAAAGGAATTTCCATTCCTCCAAGCCTTCCTCTGGTCAGATGATCAGAGGCATCTTCATCCCTACTTCACATACACAGGTTGCACGCACAGCTTTCACTTTATTCTGTGACTAGGTGGAGCTGAAAGAAATTTCTTCACCTAAAGTGCTGCCAGGCATGGAACAGGCTGTACAGGGAAGTGGTTGAGTCACCATCCCTGGAGGTATTTAAAAGATGCGTGGCAATTAAGGACATGTTTTAGAAGGTGAACATAGCAGCACTGGGTTAACGGTTGGGCTTGAGGATCCTAGAGGTCTTTCCAACCTTCCCCACTCTACCAGAAATAAACTACCAAACACTACAGCAAATAATTACAGATAGGACAAGTTTTCAAAATTCCCATGAGTAACACCTCAGGCATTTTTCCCTGCTAGAGAGGCCTGGGCTGCGGACCTTCTAGCCTGGGCTCCTGGCCAGGTTCAGCTCACATACAATGGAGCTGCTGCTCCAGTGTCTTTGGGTTTGAGATTTTGTGCCTTTTTTTTTTTCCCATTTAAACACTTTTTATAATATAAGATTAAACAAGGAAAACAAGGCCTAAACAAATAAAATCAGAGGAATAATGCAAAAACTTATACATTTGAGAAACTCTAAACCTGAAGGATATTCCAACTGGAGGAAGCTAGCCTCATCTTTCATTTATGAAAGGAAATCACATAATTAATGAGGAATTCAAAGAATAAATTCAACTCTCAACTACACTCAGGCAAACCTACTCAATTCGTGGTCTTTTTCAATGATCAAATTGCAGTCAAGCTACTGGAATTCTTTGTCCTCTGAGGACTGTCTTTGGAGTCACTCCTCCAAGCTAGTGACAATATAAACTAAGCTGAAATACCATTTCTTTTTTCACTTTTTTTTCAAATTTGATAGAACTGGATTTTGATAGAATTTCACGGGTTGGGTTGCAGGTCTCCAGTATACTCACTTCATGGTTCATATTTTCATTAAAGGAATTAGGGTAAAATTTTATGACCAGTTACAGATTTAATTATCAGGATCTCCATACTGATTTATGGATAAATTGTCATTTATTCCATTTTGAAACTCAATAGTTGTACCCATAAGAGAAATACATTAGCTGATACCTATTTTCCATCACTTATTCTTCCAGTATTTCTCTTGACCTACATGGATATACATATTACAATATATTTTCAGGAAAGAACTTGTATTAGAGACTCATTACAACTCAACAGTAAAAACAACAATCTAAACTGAAAAGACATAGACTCATTTTCTTCCTGAAATGTACTTATCCAGCCACATGGAAGAATGTTTGAACCTGAAACGGACTTCAGATCTGATTCCACAGAATGAGGTTTTCCTACTACTCATTCTTTGTACATTACCTTCCAAACTTTTCAGAAATCTCCTGGTCCTGGAAAACAGGATGACCAACTGTGTTGATCCCTATACAGTTAATATGTATGTTCCTGAACACACATATTCATTTGCCATACCTGATACCGTACATCAGTGTAAAGCTTCCTGAGAGCTTGCAAAACCTCCTACAATTTGAAGAAAATACAAACCACATTACTGTTAAAGCTCATGGAAGAGAGGCTACAGACTGCTAGGAGCTGCCAGAAGCATAGATAGTATTTTTTTTCAGTTCAAGATAAGAACATGGATTCACAGAAACTCTTGCATAAATGACCTGAAATGGGTCCAAATGTTGGATAAATTGCTATCAGCTCAACTGGTTCCCCAAGAGTATAACTTTTCAAAAAATAGAGGGGAAAAAAGGTACAACAAACACAAAAAAAATACCCAAACCAAGCCCCCAGAAAACAGTTACTGAATATTAATGCATATTAGCCATCTCACTGTAAGACCCTAGCAAAATAAAGGCACACCATGGATGTTACAAGGAGGTAGGAAAGAAAGGAGAATCACTGATAGCAGCACAGTGTCAGCTTCTGCAAGTTACCCTGAGGAAAATACTGCAGTCCCCAGCCTCAAGCAGACACATTACACTGATGGTTGTCTCATTGAGGAAAACATAATCTTCCCTAGCAAGAAAGACAAAAAGTCCAACATGGAATACTTGATCTTACACCCACATGTTACTGGCAAGGAAATCCAATCAACAAAGACAATTCAGATATAGCTAACTGAACTACAAACATCAGGCTGGGGTTTTACTGATTCAAGTTGCCTAAATGCTGATCACTCCATTTCTCACAAATAATGTTTCTTCTCCTTCTCTGTTTCCTGGAGTCCGCATATACTTTAAGAAAATAGACTAAGAGGCCATCCAAATGCTTAAAGGATACTTTGAAACATCAAGCTGTTAAAGTGACAGCAGATTGCAAATAAATTGCCAGGGACTTAATTAGAAGACAAACTGAGAGTAACATACATATTATGATTCTGACTTTTTTTGGTCTTTTCTTCCTGAGGGTTAGCTCTGAGGCATTACATGGCACAGAACATGGGCAATGGAGTCTTAGGATGAAGAACTTCCTTCATGAGAAAGGTCTCAAATATTAAATGCTCTTGCTCCAAGCAAAGCTGGGAAGGGTTTTTCTGATCTTCTGAATTACTTTCATGGCAAGTTATTAATCCCTACAGAAATCAAAAAGATGCTAAATATATATGAGAATCTGAACAACTACATGGTCAGAGAGTAGGTCTTTCTCTCTTACTAAATAAGTCACTTAAATTGCTGCACAAAAGTAGTTTAAGAGGAAGACGGAACAGCACAGGGCAAAATTCTAAAGTAGAAATGTGGTCTGCCACTTGGTTCCCATACTAAACACTCATAGGAAGTGAGGCAAATCATTCACCTCACTGACACAACCCAACCCCTCAATGCTCTTCTGTACAGACATACATGTTCATAGGGCAAGTGGGCTGGTCCCAGCCTAGGAAAACATGCCAGAGCCAAGTAGCTTGGCTTTCGTAACCTGCTCCTTAGTGCTCCTCCTATGGCACAATGCAACTGAAAGCAGTGGGTCTGGAGTTTCCAATTTCCAGTCAAGACTGTATTGTTAGTTACCTCAAGAAATCCAGTCCCATGAGTGAAGAGAAGTGCACACCCACCCGGTGTACAAGGACTTGAGAGAGGAGGATGTCAGTAGGTGGTGCTGAAGAACACGGCAGCACTCTGCCTGGGTACTCCAGAAACAACCTAATTCCTTCTCATGCATTGCAAATATCTTCTAGGAGCTTTTACACAAAGGATGCATTACCAGCCTCACCCTGGAAGGAGTAGGGGAGGAGCAGGCTTCTCAGCTTGGCAGAACCCCAGCAAAGATCCTTCTTGCCAAGAGAAGTCAGAGCTGTTATAAAGGGGGTCCTGCCAGTAGTAAATCAGATATGACAAACTCTACCACATGCCCTGCTAGACCATGAACTGAAGTGGGAAAGAGCAAAGCTGTGTCTGAAGACAGAAGAGATTATCTCCTGATAGCCATCTGCCCTTAAAACAGCCTTTAAAAGTAATCTTGCCATCCACCCTGAACTACATGCTCCATTCCATGGTCACTTGCAGTGTTGTGGCTGGTGAGGTGTAAGCATGCTTTCAAGAGGACTCCTTGCTTTGAAAGAAGCACAGTATTTTTACAGAGGCTAAATACAGCTTATAAACTGGTGACAGAGCTAAACCATGGGAACGCATGAACTGCTGGATTATTTTAGGGGCCACAGAATTTTAATCTTAGAGATCTGAGATTAGATCAGCCAACACAGCTGGTTTAACACAGAAGCAGGCACTCTCAGCGGAGTCACAGAGTTGGAAATCAAGTCAGTAGCACTCAGAAACCACAAATGCTAAGGGCAAAGCTCTGCTTTGGGCCTGCTACTGAAAAATGTAAGGCAAAATAAAGACAGATTATCACCATCTTGAAAGGTGGATGTGAAGAGGTGCTTTTTTGGACATATGTTCCTCTTTGAAGTGCAGAGAGTGAACTGGGCTTGTGATGTAGCAGCGGTGGCAGAGACTGAACTCAGTTGGTGAGAGGAGTAATCTTTCAGCCAGAGAGATCACTTCCATAATTTAGTGTCCAGTTTGCTAGCCATTAAAGACTCACCAAGTCAGAGAAATTCACTGAGCAGCTGGGAACCAGAGAAACATTGCATAGATGAGATCCAAGCAAGCCACAGACCACACTGCCTTGCCTTCCATCCCCAGTAAGAGCTCATCTCAAGTCAGGACCCTGGGGAGCTGGGAGCCCTCTCCCTCAGTCCATCCTGAGAGATTACATGCTCCAGGGGTACTCCTTTGAAAGGCTAACCCCATGCAGAGCATGTGGAGGGGATAACAAAAGGGCAGTGAGCAGAAGCCTCTCTTGTCAGCCAGCTGATTTCCTCAGGTAATACAAATCCATGGCTGACCCATTTAGAATGACACAGAACACAGGGCTGTATTTGCCCACCGACTCCCTCGCAGCATCTCTGCCCCAAGTAAAGGAACTTTACTTGCCTTTCCACCAACTGGCAGACCAGGGATTACCAGCAGGCTGACACCCTTCTCCCTGCCAGCCCTCCTGAAAGAAAGAGGATCTTCACTTCCACCTCTACAGGTGAACATCCTTTTTGTCTGTTTGTGACAGTGGAACCAAGGTGCTGGTCCTACCACTGATGCGTGAAAAGTGATACTGCTGAAAAGAAGGAACAATTTGCAGCAAACACTTAGGTTGCCCAAAATACTTTGTCCCAATTTACTTTAGATATAGATAGAGTCCTTTGGATTACATGCTGGAATGCAATATCCTGGGTCCAAATGACAAGTTGGCTTCTTTTACTCCTCCCTTCCACTCCTATTTCCACCCGCTTACTCCTTCCAGGAAGCAAGTTCTTCCAGTTGGTACAATAAATAAAGTCCCCAGTACAAAATATTTAAAATAGCGTACTGTTTTATAATCTTAATCATATGTGTGATACAAAGATAGCAGACAAGCTCTAGAAGAAACCAAGTGGAACCATGTACGATGCACTTCTGGATGGGGGAGAAAAAGAATTCAGAGTGATCCTAAGATTATGGATCACATTTATGAATTGAACAAGTTTAATGAAAGCTCTCTAGACAGGAAGTGTTTGGATCAAAAAGGCATTAGAAAGAATTACATAAAAAATAGGGAAAAGTTGCTATTCCCTGTTTTTAAAAGAAATATACCTTGTTATGCTGGTAATAATTAAGAACAGTCTCCCACATAAAAAGAAAAGAAACAAGCCAACCACCCACCCAACCTCCTGTTAACTGAATTTCATGTCTTTCCAGTAATAAATAGCCCTTGCCCCTGACTGCTATGGACATATTCAAGAAAACTAGCATTAAAGCTCAGTTGTATCAAAAGTGGTAAGAGGCTGAAACTTCTAATGGAGTTCTTCTGTCCTAGTTTAATCTTTTTTGCTTTAAATAAGCTGTTTGAGGGTCAGCCATTAAGATCCAATTTCTTTTTCTTCCTTCTAAGAAATACCCAAACAGGAAGTGGATCATAAAGAATAAAAATTAACTGAGGCTTTCATGGTAATAAGGCCTATGGCTAAGAAGGGCTGAGATTATAAGCAACTGCATCCTTCAAAAGCTACAATCCTTGCAAGTATGTAGACATTACAGAACTCTTAGGGCTTTTCTCTCTTCTGCAAGTCCATTAAACACCACCTAATTTTTTTTCTGCTGTCATAAATGCTTTGCATTTAATGATTTAAAACTCAACAATCTTCAAGCATTTTAATTAATCTAGGAAGGTAACAAACTCCCAAGTTTATAGCAAATTAATCCCCACTGTCATAAGATTATTCTCATTTTGAAGAAAGTTGAACCGTTCTCCCTTTACCTTAAAGACAGGATGAAAGCTGATAAAAGAGAAAGTGGTTGCCAAAACTTCATCTCAGAATATGTAAACAGTTGACAAACTACCAAAGCACTTCAGGCTTCCCCAGGATTATGGTTGTGTACATAAATGCTAAGAAGCAACAAAGAGAAGCCTGAAGAGAAACATTAGATAAATGACCAAGAAATGGCCTTCTAATAAGCCTTGTGTTCAGAAAAATATCTCACTTTGTTCCAAATGCATTTGTGTTATTTAAAATTGGTAGGACAATGACTCTTCTGGACAGGTGTTCTGCTTTCAGCTACAACCAGAAGGCTGTCCACACCTAGGAAAGCATTCTGGGCAGCAGCTCTTTCTCCCCATGGGTACACTAGCCATTGCTTCAGCTGCAGAGAAAGTAGCTGCTTCAGAAATATTCCCTCTCTACAATGGAGGAGACAGAACATCTGGACTGCCAACAGCTCCACCACCAGAACACAGAAACACAATGAAGTCATTGTCTGCACAAGGAGCAGATCCATTTTGTTCTGAAGGATTCACTTAGTGTTACTGTTCCCACTAGAAGCCCTCTGGAGCTGACCTCACCATGTTTTCATCATCACAAACACTTTCATCAAGCCTCCAGGTCATCCTGCATGTCACACCAAGCCACGTGCATGAGCAGAACCAGAAGTGAAGTTGTACCCAGAGCTGGATGTGCTTTGGGACTTAAGGAGGTTGTTTGAAAGTATAGTGTCTCTGTCTAAATAACTCCATGGCTAGAGAAACCTTGACATCTACTCTGTACACGGAGTAAATGGAAGTGGATAAGATACATTTTAAGCTGACAAAGATGGGGGAAAAAAGAAAAAAATATTTTAAAAATTTGCAAAAGAACCCATAAGATTCAAGCCCTGTGATGGTTTAAAAATCATCTGTAAACCCAATAGAAATTTCAACTTGATGAGATACAACCAAAAGTATGCAACATAGCTAACTGCTAATTAACCTGGAAACTCCAGAAGTAACGTTCTGACAGCAAAGGAAGGGTCATGGGGCTCACAATGATTTCAACAAAGAGGAAGTATTTTCATCTATGGTAATGTCAAGGACACATATTCTATGTTCCACAGTTCCAAAGCAAATAGGTGCACAACCGAAATTAGTTTTACTGATTATTATTGAGCCACTTAAAAATAAAAAGGAACCAAAGCTGGACTTAAAAGGTAACACACTTAAAACCTTCCCAACCTACTGCTTTTCCAAGACGTGTATGTAAGTCCTTTCAGTAGATCAATTGTCATTGAATTCTCCAGCTGAAGAGACTCTAAAATAAATCATCATTACTTCAGAGCAGAACCATATAAAGAATTCTATTTTCTTTTTGCTAAAGGAACAAAGATGGAAACAAGCAAGCAAGATGCAAAACAACAAAACCCAGAAAGCCAAACTTAAACCACAAAGACCTGTGATGGACTCAACTGCTACAAAATCTTATGTCCTCAGATTTATGCTGGTTGAAAGGGACAGGATGCATATTTTCAATTACACATGGACAAACACATATATAAACAACACTTCTCTCTTCATTAAGGGTCCAGCTAAATGAACAGCTCTTCAGACACAGCATTTAGCAACACCACTTGCCAGTCAGGTGAATTTCCTGTCTGTTCCATCCCAAAAGAGGCATATACGAGCCATATGACACCAGAATTCATACAAGGAGTATTTTGAGACAATTCATTTATATTAGCCAACATCCTTTAAGACACTATGGAAGGGATAAAAGAATGTAATGCAGTTTGTAGTCCATTCTAGACTTTTGTCCCCTTTAAAACTCAATTGAATAAAAGGCATTTGGACTTTTTTCATTTGTTTCTTGCAACAAGCATTCATTCAAGCGTGGGTTCTTGTTTGCAGGAATGTATGCAGAGTGAAAGTTTCACATTAATTTAGGACTTCATTGACGAAGGGTCTATGCAAGAAGCAGGCAATCAGTTCCACAGAAATTTCATCTTTCCTTCTGCTGTTTATGGAACACCAAAGCATGACAAAAGACAATATCATCTGTTTCAGGTTTCCATTCATTTATCACAAACAAGTCATCCAAGTCAGCAGAAGTGACTTGCTGTCAGAGAGAGAGCAAAGGCTGAAGTATTCCCGTTTTTCAAACAACTTCAGATTATTGAGTAAAATCTGAAGACTCACAACCTGTACACTGTGAAACAAAAAGGCAGAATGAAGTGTATCAACTAGCAATACTGACACCCTATTCCATGCAGTTACAACCGATTTGACTCATGCAGCTTCAGGCCACACTGTTGTGGGCTCTTTGTGTGTGAGATGCAAGTTGAGTGAGTTACAACATCTATCTTTACCTAGTAATGGAGAACCACAGGGAAGTGGAACAGCCTGGCTCCAGGTCACACAGCTGACCTGTGGCCCAGCCAGAAGCAGAATGCAGGTTTCCAGATTCCAGCTCTTCCCCACTGTGCCACACTACCTTTCTGTGCCACTGTCCCTGAAATCCCAGTGCTAACTCCCCACGAGAAATGAAAAGCTCTCCAGTAGAGCAGAAGTTAAAATTTCAGGAGCAGGGGTAAATCAAACACCACACACAAGAATATAACTGATGCTCTTTGTTTTTGTATTCAGTTCCTAACTGGAGTTGCCATTTCCAGCTTTCTGCACAGAATCCAGGCCCTTTGCTGAAGAATTTAGGTCAACTCAGCAAAATGTCTGCAGAGCTGCAGTGAATACCAACAGAGACAGAGTTAGGGATGGTGAACATGGTCTAACCCTCATATTACTTGAGATCACTGTGGGAGGAGGGACATGGAAAAACCAGTGGCCATCCAAAAGGGAAGCTTTATATTGGACTGAAGAAGAATATTTGTTTTGCAGGACTAATGGCTAGAAAAACTGAAATTCTTATACGATGGCTTTTCTCTTAATATGACTTTGCCCAAACTGCTGAGTCCTTCTAACTCTCTTGCCAAACTCTTCTAAATAATGGGCAACATATCATTAACATTTAAAGCATATCTGAGGAAAGCTGGGGCTGTTCAGCCTAGAGAAGAGGAGGTTGTGTGGGGACCTCATAGCAACTTTCGAGTATCTTAAGGGCCTACAAGGAACTGGAGAGGGACCCTTTGTTAGGAAGTGTGAGATACTATGGTAGGACAAGGAGTAATGGGTATAAATTGGAAGAGGGGAAATTTAAATTCGACATTAGGAAGAAGTTTTTTAATGTGGCTGGGGCTGTTCAGCCTAGAGAAGAGGAGGTTGTGTGGGGACCTCATAGCAACTTTCGAGTATCTTAAGGGCCTACAAGGAACTGGAGAGGGACCCTTTGTTAGGAAGTGTGAGATACTATGGTAGGACAAGGAGTAATGGGTATAAATTGGAAGAGGGGAAATTTAAATTCGACATTAGGAAGAAGTTTTTTAATGTGAGGGTGTTGAGTTGAGAGCATAGGTTGCCCAGGGAGGCTGTGGCTGCCTCAACCCTGGCAGTGTTCAATGCCAGGTTGGATGAAACCTTGAGAAACCTGGTCTGGTGGGAGATGTCCCTGCCCAGGGCAGGGGGCTGTGACTAGATGATCTCTAAGGTCCATTCCAACTCCTTAACATAGTATGAATTCTTCTGTTCTAGCAAATATCTGGACAAAACCCCATCAACACTTACTAGAAGACATCAAAGAGAATCTTTTTTATAGCACTTCTATAAAAATATCTGCAAGAGGAACCCTCTGGGTCTTCCTCAATGTCTTCTGTAAGCAAGAGATACTCAAGACTAAAGAAGAGGAAGTTTGATCTAATCAGATGTCTCTTTCACACATTCTAGCTGGAGCCACAAAGCACGTGCACACTTGCACTCCACGCTGGCTAACAAAATATATGAGAACAAACCAAGGTATTTGTTTTCACATGCTGACAGTTGCACCTATCCTTCACTGCTAGTACATCACCACAAACAAGATCCACATATTTTATGGGCTTCTAAAAAAAAATAAAAATGTTCAGGTTCTAAGAGAATCACATCCTACAAAACCTCAGGCTACAACATCAGCTTCAGTCTATGTTCAACCAATATGTAAAGCCAGTATGGTTTATCTGAAAAACTTCCGTAAGTGTTCTAGTTTGAGCATCTGGATGTCCAAGGAAACAACTTTCCAAAAGGTTCCACACTCAGAGCCATGCACAGCCTACCAGGGACTCCTGATCCTGTTTCATGCGAACCCAAACACTGCAGAAGGAGCTTACAGACACAGAACAGTCTCTGTAGTAATCCAAGATACTGC
>NW_008675508.1:47628-51475 GCF_000695815.1 Acanthisitta chloris
TCATGCTATGTCTGCAGAGCAGAACCAGCCTGAGCTCTGCCAAAAGCCAAGTGTGTCATGGGCAGCTGTGACTGTTACTTTGCCTGGGCAGAGATGAGAAGTGGTAACACCTCTCTTCGGGGTGTTTTTTTCTGCCTGTAGCTGTCAACTGAGATATACAAACATTCTTGTTACAGCTGGAAGATGCCTAGCTAAAAATCCCAGTTTGCATTTACTATGAGGTACATCTGGGGATCAGTTTTTTTATGGAAACTGCATCTGCCCACACCATGCAGTCAAAAGCATAGGCTCCAAGCTTTCAGCACACTAGCTTGAGGTGGCATACAAGTGGGTAAGACTGTGCACAGCTGCTTCCTGCACAGTTTCTGTCATGTCACCCAAGAGAAGGACTCTCTCTGCTGCTTCACACCAAGCCAGTGCAGGAACCCTGACCTCTCATCCTTGTCAGCCCAGCTCACAGTTGCCACACAAAGTCTGGAAGTTGGTACGACATCGGCATTTGGGGGGAGAGGGCAAAAAAGGGTTAAATCTTTCACCTTGTTCATCCATGTCTACATTCATAATTAATTAAGAGCTGTATCTTCCTAGGTTCTTAGACTGAGTAGGGTCACCTTTTCTTTTCAAAGATCTTTCCTTTCTATACAGCTTACCTCAGATTCCAAGCTGTATTCCTGACATTAAATATCACCTTTCTGCTTTTCTGCTATGCATAATTCTTCCTGGTCTACCCCCTCTACAGGCCCCTCATTCTTCAGGTCTTCTAGAAAGATGATGTATCATCAGCTATTTCTACAGTCTAAAACAGATAGATATGCCAGTGATGTGTATCCTCTGAAGCCAAAGGAGTTGGTCTTTCCTTTCTTCTGAAGATGTTTGGCATGCTGGTCACTCAGCACTCAGCATGAAATAAAAGCCACTGCTTTTATCTCTTAAGAATGAAGCATGTTTTCAAAAAACACTGCCCAGAACCATTACTCTGTAGGACAAAGAAAATGAGGGAGAAAAAAGGAAGGACTGGGAAGGGCCTACAGCAGCCATCACTGGGAGTGACTGGCAATTATCTGGTCTTACTGTCTCTCAGTCCTGCTGCTGCTGAGGGACCTCCCATGCACTCCAGAAACTGGTATCTGAGGCTACAGAAGTCTTATATTTCTTCCTCTTTCTTTTTGAGGAACGAGAATCCGTTTTTGGTTCTCATTGTCTGTGGCTCTGAACTTGGTAACTGATATAACTGTGGTCAGTCAAGATATTGCGTATGTGTGTGCGTGTGTGTATGCTATGTCTGGATCCTCAGGAAGGCAGCCTGGTATTTTATTTTTAAACTTTGGCTCCTGTTGCACAGCCCCACATATAATGGCTCCACTCCTGAAGGTTGGATAGTCTTCTGCTATCAGTTTTCAAAGAAAAACAAAGCCATGCAAGCCAATACCACCAAGAGAGCAGGAGCAAAGTTCTCTCCTAACGATTTTCATTCTCATAAAAAAACCCAAGGGATCACAAAAAGATTAAGCCATCAGTGTCATTCCAGCTTCATGCTGCTGTATTCTTACAAGCTGCAGAATATTGTGCAAGTCCCAATAACTGCTGTGGTTTCAGAGATTTCTCTAGGTTTTTATTTCTAGAAATTTGCTGGAGTTCTGCCAGTTTTTCCCAGCTGAGGACCAGACCTTTATGTGGCTCAGTACTTGCTACAGCCTTTTATTATGAAGTGGAGGGTCAAAACAGGAGTGAGTTTCTCCTTACCTGAAAGCAGAACCTGCAATGGATCTTCAAGGTGTCAGAAGCTGAAGGAGGCAAAACCAGACTTGCTAATCATAGGACTGGTGCTACAGTTCACCCTTCCTGAAGAGCCTGCCCTTCAGATGTGTTGCAAAGCTGACAAACTAACTTGTATCATATACCTCTAAGCCACTTGCAGTACAAGATCATTTTGGCAGTGAAGCTTCACTGTCAGAAGAAAAAAAAAGTGGTTTCCTTTTCAGCTGAGCACACAGGGTCTGTATCTGTAGGCTTGATTGCTAAAAGACAGGAAACATTCACATTAAAGACAGGACTCCTTTGCACCCATCCCTGGGAGGAAAGGTTTTACACTGAGTATGGGAGAGAAATAGAGAAGAAATGGTGTGACAAGAGGAAGTCACATTCTTATCTTGACTTTACTTGCACTTCATGATGGGACACAGCCACTAGTCTCAGGTTGTTCACAGGTTGAAATAGCCACTCATTCCAAAACCAAGAACAAAGGGAACAGCTTAGACATACTTCTTCTTCATTCCTGAACTCCTTTCTTCTCCTATTGTCTTCTAACTACTCCAGTTAGACCACTGTGATACAGAGTCCTGAATCCCGAAAGCAGTGTTCCAAAACTGAAACTATAAATTAAGAACTGAAAGCAACCGGTCAATTAGGGAATCAAAACTCTCCTTCATCCTGTAATTGGTTTATAAAGTCAAAAAGAAAAGCAATTACAGTGAGGCTTCTACTGCTACATGACCTTCAAAACCAAGGTGATGTACCATTTTTCCCAGGAACTGACCTGTTTGTGCATCAGTTATCAAAAAAAAGAGGATGTAATGACAATGCTTACACTTAAAGTCTTTCATGAGCACAAAAGACAAGAAGAATTAATCTCTAAGTTTCCTAGAATTGTCATCCTTAACATCCCTAGATTTATCATCCTTAACAGACCAAAGTCTCAGATTTTGAGAGGTGTCTAACAAAAAAATGGAATAGATCACTCCTGAAAGGGTCAAGACTCTTGAATCTACTGAAATGCTTTCATAATAAAATAATAATAATTTCAGGTGGCTCGTTGGGCTACGTCTAGTAGAAAATTAGGTTGCTCTAGGAAACCGATGTTGACAAATTCTGATTGGCTTTGGGCCACAACCACCTCTATGGTAACTACAGGACAAAAGCCTCTAGTTCTCAACTGCAAAACCAGCACTAATGTTCTGGGTGACCAAAGTCCTGGGCTGCAGAGTCCAGAGGAAGCCAGAGGTCTTCTGTCTGGGGGATTTACTTATCCTTTAGAAACTACAATGTGAAAGTCTATGGTAGCTCTTTCAGAACAACAAAACACATGTTCCACTTCTTCTTTTCCTCTACTGTAGAGACAACAGAAAATTACATCTACTATTAAGAGTCTCCACCAACCTTCTCCAGATTCCACTTTGAGAGCTAAATCCAAATAATTTTTCCAGTTTTAATCCAAAGACAGGGAAATCGAGGAGAACCTGCTACAGATAATCAAGCTTAAACTGGTAACTGCAAACCCACAGTCAATTTTATAATTTAATTTAATTTGGTTATTTGCTTCCCATTTCTTTGCCAGGTGAGAAGGAATCTTCTTGCATGTTCTGGTTAACACTTAGCCACCTCCTTAGACTCACTACACCTCCACATTGCAGCATTCTCATCAGCTGTTCTTTAAGACAGCTAATTCCTGACATGACATGAGGTAACAGCAGTGGGAGTCATCTTGCTGAAGGTTCACCTTCAACAACTAGACAAGTTGTCCACAAACAACTCGATGGTAGAAGAGAAAATACACTTAGGCTGGACACCTTATGACTTTCTGAAGAGTCCATTAGTTATTCCAATAGCTCTTAATATTTTCCCATAATTAAATCAGAAATAAGAAATTGTTTATGTAATGAGCATTTTCTAGTCTTGACACTGCAGTCATTACAGTTTTTTACAGCTTGGTATAGATTCCTATAATATTGGAAAAGCCTGGCAAGTTAGCAGCTTTTAGTCCTCCAAATGTCACTTCTGAAAACCTCTGAAAGGGAGGAATGGACTCATAGAATCACAGAAACAATTGGGTTGGAAAAGACCTCAAAGA
>NW_008675509.1:0-979 GCF_000695815.1 Acanthisitta chloris
CGAGCCGATTGAGGGCGAGTTGGCAGCTCTTGCGCGCGGCGTAGCTCGAGCCCTCGTGGGGCTGCCCCGTGGCCACCTGAGGGGACACACACAGGTGAGGGGGGGACACGCCCCGAGCCCCTCCCCCCAAAAAAACACCCCCTGGGGTCTCACCTGGGTCAGGTAACGAATCTGTGCCGAGAGCTCTGCCTCCACCTTGGCCACGGCGGCGCCGAACTGCGCGGCCTGGCGCTCCAGCTGGCGCTCCGCCGGCTTCTCCTTGGACAGCTCCAGGATCACCATACCTGGGGACACACCTGTCACCTGGGGCACACTTGGGGCACACCTGGGGCACGGTACTGTCACCTCTGATGTCCCCTGACCCCCCCAGGTGTCCCTCTGGTCCCTTCTCCTTGGACAGCTCCAGGATCACCATACCTGGGGACACACCTGTCACCTGGGGCACACTTGGGGCACACCTGGGGCACGGTACTGTCACCTCTGATGTCCCCTGACCCCCCCAGGTGTCCCTCTGGTCCCTTCTCCTTGGACAGCTCCAGGATCACCATACCTGGGGACACACCTGTCACCTGGGGCACACTTGGGGCACACCTGGGGCACGGTACTGTCACCTCTGATGTCCCCTGACCCCCCCAGGTGTCCCTCTGGTCCCTTCTCCTTGGACAGCTCCAGGATCACCATACCTGGGGACACACCTGTCACCTGGGGCACACTTGGGGCACACCTGGGGCACGGTACTGTCACCTCTGATGTCCCCTGACCCCCCCAGGTGTCCCTCTGGTCCCTTCTCCTTGGACAGCTCCAGGATCACCATACCTGGGGACACACCTGTCACACACCTGGGGCACACCTGGGACCTGGCACTGGCACCTCTGATCCCCCTAGCCTAGGTGTCATTCTGCTCCATTGTCGTTGGACAGCTCCAGCACCACCATACCTGGGGCCATGAGAACACACCTGGGGCACACCTGGGGCCATG
>NW_008675510.1:0-425 GCF_000695815.1 Acanthisitta chloris
CTCTCTAAGGACTGTGCCTGGAGGCCGTCAGCATCCCTGTGTTTGGGACATGCAGCCCAGATGCTTTTCAGTCCCTCTAGGCTCCCTGGACACAAGCAGAGCTTCTCCCAGGGCTGGAATCCAGATAGAGGGCAAGGCTGCCAGAGCTCCTGTGCCTTTGAGCCTCATGGACCTACTAAAATTGCTGAGAGGGAAAGCAAGGAGTATCTTCACCTTCTCCTTCCCTTATGCATCCACTTGTATTTATTCATTGTCCTGGTTCCAGCCAGGACACAGTTAAGATTTGCAGCAACCATAGGGTCATGGGCACGACCCTTGGGTTATTTACCTTCTCACACCATGGGAAGGGGGGACAAGGACAGGGAGGTGGGTGACTGGGGTTGAATTCTATCCAGGTTTCATTGTTGTTTCCAGTAAATTCTTCT
>NW_008675511.1:0-398 GCF_000695815.1 Acanthisitta chloris
CTGATTCTATGATTCTATGATTCCCTTCTTGAGACGACCACTCTTTGGAACAAATAATCTTTGTTCCACTTCCTTAAATATCCATATGTCTCTTTGCTAGGCTGGCTGCCATCTCTACTTTGCTAGGTAGTAAACACCTCCTTACCCCAGAGAGATATAACCCTCTCCCATCTCTTGGACTGCAATATGGTTTCACAAATGCCTTTCGCACTGGATGTGTTACTTAGTGTATATCAGTTAACTAGGGAAGATAAAAACACCCATGAATGAATATCCACTTAATCAGTGTGGGGTGGGAGAGAATCCAAGGTGACCTGCTGTGCTGGTTTGAGCTGAAGTAGAGTTAACTTTCTTCATAGAGGCTAGTATGAGGCTATGTTTGGGTTTTGTGCAGAACA
>NW_008675511.1:634-13791 GCF_000695815.1 Acanthisitta chloris
CCCAAGTGACTGGTATGGGGGACAGAGCCCTGTTTTCCTGGGGGTGGCTGAACATCTGCTAGCCCATGGGAAATGATGAACTAATTCTTTGCTTTCTTTTCTTGCTGCTTTGTTTTCTCTATTAAACTGTCTTTATCTCAATCCACGAGTTTTTGTAGCTTTTACCCTTCTAATTCGCTCCCCCATCAACAGTACGGTTGAACTCAATGATCTTTGAGGTCTCTTCCAACCTGGTTGATTCCATGATTCTATGATTCATATAGCAATCCTAATTGCAAAATCTCCTCCAAAACTAGTGGCATTATTGCTCAGAATAAAGCATAATGTCATACATGGCAGTAGAACAGGTGACCATAGCCCATTTTAAGTTATGATATCTTAGCACTAAGACTTCAACAGTGATTTGGGTAAGAATTGCCTCAGAATAATGACTTTCATTTTTCACAAGTTTAGCTGAGGCTGCCTCTGTGGCTGATACTGCAATAAAAATGTAGTCTAAGAAGAACTTAGACTGTGGCACTGTGCTTCGCCAAGTCAGTCTAGCCCAGACAAAAGACCTTAACTACTGTTTTATGTTATATGTATTTTTCCATTGTTCTAACACAGTAAGTGAAATTGAATAAGGGAACTCCCTAATACATGTCCAAAACACTGAATTACTCCTTGCACCACTGAACATAGACTTAAATGGTGGAGCATCTTAAAACAATTTTTGTTCTACGGTGTAGAGGCATACATTATTATTAGTAGTTCGGGAGGATAATGTACAATATGATGCAGAGTGAAAGGAAAAAAGAGTAAGATCAGTGTTATATACTGTCAGTTTTACATTTTTCTAAGTAAATTATTTGTAGAAAGTAGAGAAAGTTTCCTCTTCCTTTTCTTTTTTTTACTAATAAACACTTTTAATAATTACATTATGAAGCAAACTTTTCAGAGATTTTTTTGAAAGCTTATTCCTAACCAACCTTACTAAAGCTACTTAAAGCATTTCAAATAATGGACAGTTAACTGTGAAAGAACAAATCTGTAATATACAAAACATGACTTTTTTTTTAAACTATATTGTTAAGAATGGATGGCACACAGATATCATGTTGAATAGAATCAGATTTCAGCACTTTGTTTTGTAAACATTTTATTCACCTTTTTTTATATGACTTGAAGAAAACATACTCTAGATACCAAAAGTCTCAGGAAGGGATGAACACAGGATTCTGACTACAATAAAGCTTTATTGTTCAAATTCAAACAGAAGCCACACAATGCCGCACAGCGAAGAAAAACAGGGACAACAGCCCATTTTAAATTACGGTGTCTTTGCATTATGACTTCAGCTGTAATTTGGGCAAGAATTGCCTTACAACAAGGTTTTAGTTTGGGTTTTTTTTGCACAAGTTCAGTGGAAGCTAGCTGTGTGCCTGAAACCTCATTTAAACTGTAGACTAAGAAGCACTGTGGCATAGTGCTATCCCAGGTCAGCCTAGTAACCACTAAATTCAGGAAATTTGAAGTGAAAGCACAAAAATTTTATGTTATTATATTCTGAGCACTTTATCTGATTTAAACAGGAAAGTAACATCTCAGCCACTTATTTTCTGTCAGTCAATTATTTATATCTTTTTCTTTGTCACAATATGACATTGGAAGAATTATATTCTCTGGAACCTGTAATTTTCAACTAAATTAATTTTCACCCAATCTCATTGCAACAATGAAATAACTAGAAACAATTGTCTCAGATAGTAAAGTTACATAGTTACATCTGTGTTTATTAAAGATAAGAGAAATAGTCCAATAACATTGCTAATTTTGCTAATTTAATCTGCCTGCAAAGACTTTTGCTGTCAAAAATCATGTAGGCCCCCTTCAACATTCATACCAGAACTGCAAAGCTAGAATTGATAGGATTGAGGACCCACTGTAACAGCTCACAGTCATGCAATCCCCCTAAGCAGGATGAATTTCAGGTCATCAATTCACTAGCTTCCTGATTGCTAAAAATTATGAAAGCAAGAGTAGTTATCTGGTCTAAAGCATTATAGGGCTTCCTGTTTTCTCTCAGTAGAGATGATAAATAGTAGACAAAAAAGAAGTCATTATTTTTAAGGAATACATCTGGTCCAGGTGGCTCAATTTGCAAGCTGCAGACTGAGATACAGATTGTGGTCTGGGTGGGAGCCCAAGACAAGAGGCCGTGAACTGCTAACCTTTGGGATAGATAACAAAGGGCACAAAGACAGGCGACTACTAGCCAGGTGAATGGTCATTGAGAGACACAGCAGATGCTGAAAATTGCCAACCTTTTGGATAACAAAGGAGATGAAGACAGATGATGGCAGTGAGGTGGGATGTGCCAGCAACATGGATGGACATGGAGAGGGAGGCAGGAGCCTCAGGAAGAAGACTTGGAAGGAAGAGTGACACTTGCACAATGGTAGACTGTGAAGGCATAAAATCCTTGGCTGGGAGTCTCTCCTCAGAGGCACCGTTTCAAGCTGTTCCGGTGTTACTGCACCGTGAATAAAGTGCCTTGTGGACCTAGGTATCTGAGACTCAGCTGTGGGAAAACTCGGGTCAAACTGGAAAGGAAACCTGGTCTGACTGCAGGTGAGTGGGGTGTGCAGGGAGTTAAGGAGGGCACCCGTTGGCTCACTGGAGCTGCCTGCTGTGAAGGGGCTTCAGTCCCAGAAGTTAGAAGTCTTTGGTGTTCAGATTGTGACTACCAGAGAGTCTCATGAATGGTGAGACTAGGAAGTTTCCTTAACAATTATGACCTCCTTGACTTTCGTGATGAATGAATCAGATACTTGTTTCAACCACTACTTGGCCTTCTGCAGCCAGAACTCTGAATGTATTTTTTACAGGAAAGGTCCGGCAATCACTTACTGTACTGCTAATTCATTCCCAACATAAATTTATTTTTTTTTAAAAGCACTCAATATCAAATTCAGAAACTGAAGGTGAAAAAAAAAAGTTGTGGCATTTCTAAAAGTTTGCATAGACTGTAAGGCACCAAATATTTAAATAAAGTGGGATTATAAGTCTTCATATGAAACTATCCAAAGCTGAAGCACTACACTGAGTCTGAATAACAAAATTTACTGGAAAAAAAAAAACCCAGAAGAAAATCAAAGGGTAGCAGTGGTTAAGAATCATATGAAAGCAAACTTTTATGGTGTTTTTTTTTCTAATAAACTGAAAGAAATTATTTCATCTATCAATTAATTAGATCCAAAGCAAAGTACTCTGGAAAAGAGAAAATTCTATAATTAGTGACAACAAAAAAAAATTGTTAATATAGGAAAACCTTCACATTTTTTTGCATTAAAATGTGGATAAAATAGAGTAAAAATTAAGTCACAAGGCAAAAGTCTAGTAAGTGGTGGAGTAATCCTGGAGGAGTATCTGCTTAGTACAATGAAGCAGCATTGGTCACCAAACTACTAATCTGTCACCAACCCAGTGCCTTCAGGAATTGTAAAGAATACAGTTAACTGATGCGGAAAAACCTATTCACCAGGTTTTGCCCAGCTCAGTCCCTTGCCTCAGTCTTCACTCATATATTTTTGTTTACAACAATTTGCCAATTAAGATGTCACTATGTAATGTTTTCTACTGCCAGTTTTAATCTTGTAGTAACCTGTAAAAATAACTGCAACAAGTTTGTTTTTACTATCTGCAATTGCTCGTATTTTACAATAAATACCAGATGTATGATCTCTGGATGGATCAAAATTTTGTTTGTTTTGAATGAATGTGACCACCCATATGTTCTTGTGCTGGCTTTGTCAATATTCAATATTGACAAATATTCAATATTGACAATATTCAATATTGATAGAGTCAGTATACTTCATAGTGGCTACAATTGGACTAGTTTGTATTTCTGCTGGTGTGTCGTAACACAGGCATGTTTATGTTATTCCGGAGCAGCACTTACACAGAGTCAAGAACTTTTCTGTTCCTTACACTCTGCTCCTTTTCTGGGGGTGCACAAAACGTTGGGAGGGGACACAGCTCAGACACCTGACCCCAACTGACTGAGGGGACATTCTATACCATATTGTGTCATGCTCAGGGTATAAAGCTGAATGAAGCTGGAGGAAGGAGAGGCCTTTGGAGTGATACTGTTTTGTATTCCCAAGTCCTGCTTTCTTGGAGATGGCTGAACACTTACCTCCCAATGGGAAGTACTGAATAAAATCCTGGTTTTGTTTTGCTTGTAGGCATGGCTTTTGTTTTATCTATTAAACTGTCTTTATCTCAATCCATGAGTTTTCTCCCTTACTAAAAAAAAAAAAGGTTATATCCTAAGTTTCCTTTAGATTCATTTTATTCCAAAGAGCAGGGCTAAATAAAAGAGAATAGCCAAGTTTTCCTCTCTTACAAATAGTACAGCAATCCTACAAGCCCCTGCTTGCAAGCAAAAGCAATGAGAAGTTCTCAGAATAACTCAGAATTTGTTAAGATACCAGATTAAAATTACAAAATCTAACAAAAGGTGCATAAATGACAGTGGAAATTCTGAACTACCATCCGGCACTGAAACGAAGGAAAAAAAACTGTGGTTATTTTAAGCCTCATTTTCCTCTAGCGCATTAGCATCGTCACAGAGTGATGCAAAAGCATCAGAAAAGTTTTATAAATAGTTTTTATAGTTTACATTATGTTTTATCTTCCTTTAGCCATACACAAATTAAAAATATTCTTGATTCCATGGATTATAACTTTGAATACATTAAATCATTAGAAGATTAACACCCAAATATTGAAGTTGCTTTTGGAAGCAAAATGTGTTTGTATTTAGTCGGGGATGTAATTGCTTAATCATAAAAGCCCTTTTTTTCCCATAGAAAATAATTCTAATATTTGCATTATAATGAAACGGGATTTTTAAACTTCATAAATAGGTAGCAATTCCTTGTTAAAATTTTTATCATTATTAATTTAACTCTTGGATTAACTGAAAGATTATTCTATTCAACCACACACAACTTAATGGCATCAGTTACTCATCCGAGATTTGGTTTTAACTGATACTATGAGATACTTGTCAAGTGTTTAAGTCTGCAGAAAGGCCATTTAAAGTTCGCTTTGTAAAGAAGAGCTGCCATAAACATACTTTACAGGAGTTTGTGACAGTTAACAATTATTCCCAAAGGCAATAACTCCTTTAACTATTTCTAGTTTTGTAAAGACTAAAAATGTAGGATTATAACTCATTTACTATTTCTATTGTTTCTGGAAAAACCTGTTTTTTTCTGTTTAACGTAGGAAGTAAATGGAGCATACAATGGCTCCTCCTTTTCCTGTGGAACTTACTAGGCTTGTTTCATTAGTTAAGAACTCTCAGGAAAACACATCAGTTCTGTTCTATTTTAATTTTCTTTAACTTGAAAATTGAAAGAAAACAGAAGTGAAATCATACCATACCTCCAGTCCTAAAACATTATTCTTGGAAGCATTCTGTTTTCGATACAGTTCACCTCCAGAGAAATGATACCCCTGAAGTACAGATTACCACCTCATGAAGGAATCATTTCCATGATAAAATGGAAGGCAGAACAGTTTACAACTGCTGCAATTACAGGAATAAATATGCCTGTGGTAAGCTTGATGCCGAGGCCATTCTGCAACAAAAGTCTTCTAGTCATATTGCTAAATTCTCCTAGTAACTCAAACAGCATAGTCATAGCTGAATTTGTCACATGTAACTCACTTAGTGTACTTGGGAATGAGTGGTAGAGGAAGAAGAGATCAAAAACTTGATTATGATCATCCTGACAATTTCTCAAGCCCTACTGCTGGAACACTTCACAGCTGACATGTAAATATAAACATGGAATTATTCTTGAGCTCCAATTAGTTCACACAGAGCTAGCACAAATATTTCTATGTAACTTCATAATTTGTACTGTATCAGGTTAGGTTCCTCATATATGGGGCATTTGGAAGGTTATCTTCAGATGCAGAAGCAGTTCTACTTGACATCGTACTTGTTTCATACTTATTTTTAATATAAGGGATATTTATAACTGTCTCTTGTATGTGATTCCAAAACCTATATGTTTAATGCAGAAATAACTACAAAAACTAGGGAAGTAAGTGTACATTGGAAAAACTGATTGTGCAAGTAGTTATTTCCACACATATACAAGATCATCAAAGAAAGCAACCAAATTTAATTGTAAATTTAAATTTTTTTTTTAAAAAAAGGAAGTCATGTTTACAGAAAGCAATTGAGATTCTTCAGAAAAAAATATTTTCAGTGGAAATAATGAAATCTTCTTGCCAGGTTATCGTTTTGTGCGATGCTTAATAAATAGAACATCAACTGAAAATGGTAAAACCTAATCATAACATCTGATAACTCTTTTATGACAAGTGCTCACCCAAATCCTCTTTGACTGAACTGCATTGTTCTACACATGTCAAGGAGAATTTATTAGCTTAACAAAATGAATGAAGAAAGAAATGGGAATACCTCTCTCTCCAGACAATTGACAATCCTGTCCTCGATTGTTGGTGAAAGGTATATATGAAATGAAAAGATCCACAATTCACAATCTGAGAGAAACAGGAATCTAGAGTATTTAATTTCTATTCAGTTTCAAACAAAAAAATTTCTTCTAGGAGGAGCAGTTTACACATACACATTTTTTCTGCCAGATTTTCTGATTCGACTACTGCTCTGTGATGCTTAGCTGGAATGAAGAATACAGTGTTTTATAGCGTATATACTTAAACCAAAAAATAAGCCTCTAATTAAACTAAAAGCATCCAGACAATTTACAAGGGCTTAGAATGATGAAAATTATCCTTAAGCCATGTGAATCAAATATTTTTGTCCACAAGTAAAGAGAATTTGATTCAAACTGAATTGACATAAAAGTAATATATATTTTAAACAATACCAATTTGTTTTACAATTAAATAAGATTTTTATAAAGACAAAAAAAGAGCTCACTGTCAACGTATCTTTAAAGATTAGAAATAAACTGCCATGACCGGAGAAAAGACATGGGGAAGGAAAATAAGAAGCAACCCCATAAATCAGTTTAAAATTTAACCCCTGAAGATTAATTGGCTTCTCTATGAAGTTAATTTATTTTGAATGAAGGAACCTACCACAACTGCATGGCAGCGTACCTTGCATTTGTAACTTATTTACGTGTTAATTCTAAATTTATCCCACCCCAACATCCTTCCATGTCAGAATCAGCTTACTATTAAGTAGTTTTGCAGTAGTAAACCCGAACGGTCTCACATGGAGATGCTGCACAACCTCGTTCATGAAACTAGAGACTGTCCTTGCTTGTTCTGCAAAACATGTAATATACACCTTCAGAGCAACCTCATAACATTTACACTCAAAACAAGTAACAGGAAATAAGAAAAAAACACAGACATTTATTTACCTACTTTGAAGTGAACTAGCCAGCGACATTTCTTCCCATCTTTATGTTCCATTTACTTTTCCTGACATTTGCTTCGGACAGGTATGTTACAAAATGCCAAAGGCAAGATGCTTCTTTTCTGCACTTAGACTTGCACCAGAAGCTTATCCTTTCCACATTGTTCTGGTGCGACACATATAATGAACCTGAAAGGATTTTATATCTATTCTACTTAGCTCACAATACCCATTACGATGCCATCTGAATGTGTAAAATTTTCAAGATATTTACCTTCAGAAAAATTCTGAGACGTAACAGATGGTGTGAATAAAGAAAAAGCTTAGTGGCTCTCTCACAAGCATTATGCAACTGGACATTCATTTTCTCCCAATTAATTTAAGGACTTAAAAGATGTACATGAAGAAAGAGGTATAAAGTTCAACTTGGTTCCCTAAAGAAATAAAGTCAAATAATGGAGTAACTAGATATTTCTACAGCATTTATACTATTCATGTCTCCCCTTTATTCTGTTGTCCAGCTATTTTTCTGCTTCCTTATTTCAACTCAATTTTAAGAATAGAAGAGGTTCAAACTATAGTAAAGTTCACTGAAACTTTGAGATCATAAGGGAAAGGGATTTTATTAATGTCCTGCCGCAGGCAAAGCCACCAGATGGACTTTCTTCTTTTAAGGCACCAGAGAATCCACTCAATCAAATGAAAATAATCACAAACACTGGTAAATATTTACAGTGGCACTTGAAATGCACTGTATCATTTTATATATATTCAATTTTATACTGCAAAATGTCAATCCACAGAAAGGTATCTCCTTTAACGCTGGCACCTTCATTTTCCTCCTCAGACAGAAAAAAAATTAACTCATTTACACAACATATTTCACATGCAGTAAACTAGAAGTTCAATTCCACCAACTGGTCCTTATTCCAGTTTCATTCATTACTCTCAAATTCATGTATTTATTGGAGGCAGGACCAAGCCCCAGTATGACTTGTATCTTCAAATGCACACATTTGCAGCCTTTGAAGGGTTAAAGTCTTCAACTGTCTGCTCCCAAGCTCTTCCCCTTATAGAAATCCTTATTCATAGAAGCATAATAACTTTCTTATGATCATGTCTTATCTTCTTATTAGTTTTCCTTTTTGTTAGTCCTTTGACTTATAAGATTTGGGTTTTAATGTGAGAAAGAAAGTTTAAACAACTAGAAAGAAAATGGAATTTTTCTCCACTGTAACAGTGAATAACATGCACACAGACACGCACACGCACACGCACACGCACACGCACACGCACACACACACACACACACACTCACATAGAAATTAGTGTGTGGCAACTGAAGGAACGTGCTGATGATGTCTTAAATATTAATGGGAAAAACCAAGGTTGGACAATGCTCTATCAAGACTGAGAGCTTTCAAAAGAGCTCAAGTCTGGACTGCCTATTAATAAGTTTTATGCTCTTCATTTCACAGAGTCCTAAGAACCTTGACCTTCAGCAGCAAAGTTCATGGTAAGCCTGCCAGGAACTAAAATTTGAAAAACAACCAAACCAAACCAAAACACAAAAACACCAAAGAAACAAAACATGAAAAGCAGAGATACACATGAGAGCTGGACAACCAACCTTTATTGCCCAGCAACTGGCAATACTTAGTGCTGTCTGCTGAAACTCACTCTAGAGCAGGTCAAAATTATTTTTAGGTGTTTTAGCATTTTAAGATAGAAGTAAATATACCACGTTTTCTCCTTACAAAAGTCTTAAAAATTAACAGTCTGAAAGCTGATAGAAGCCCAAGTCAACTGTACAATATGAAGTTTTCTCTCTTCCTTCCTGTACTTTTATTCAGGATTGGGAAGGCACTATTTTACTATGGAACATTAACCTTTTTACATAAATGAAAAAATCAAACAAACAAAACCTGAACTCAAGTGTCAAAATACCCACTCTGATGATACTATTGAGGGAATATAAGATAAATAGCAAAGAAATCATATCTCAGGACAGTTATGAGACTGAATGTCATACAAGACATGCAATGTAATATAATCCACTGGCAATTCTTTTTCAGTGTAACTCAATGAGGTACTATTATAATACTCACATTGTTATTTAATATAATAGTTAGATAAGACTTGTTTAAATTTACATAATAAAAGTACCCTAAAACTGGGAATGAGCCAAGTAATTTTCATAAAAACATCATTACATTTTACTGCTTGTATTTATTCAAAATGATGGGCCATTACTGTTATAATGCAGCACAATTTAACCATTTTCTTTTAAGTTTATACACATTGAAAGAGGTTAAAACCTGGTAATACCAGACAAATGACAAGCCTGGAATTTTCCCCTGTTTCACACAGAGAAAGTCCATATGCTACTGTTACAACTTTTTGAAGTTATTAATGTATGGTATGTCAAGACATACAAACACAGATACTTACACACAAATCTCACACTTTGTGCAAAATTTTTAAAAGACCTGATTGGCTGACTGACATAAATCAGTAATTTTTACAATTAAAATCAAGAGGGTCTAAAAATCTCTACTTAGGAACTTGGAAAGGAGATATATTTGTAATTATTTAAAGGGAAAAAAAAAAAGTGGTGTTTATACCACACAAGTAAAGAATTTCTATTGGGCACAATACATTTAGAACATTAGACAGAACTAACTGCTGTTAGATTTGCTTTTGCCTGGAGAGGGTCTTAATTTTTACTAGGTATTTTTATTAAATTCAAGCCATTTATTCACATGCAGCAGCTCAGGTACATTATTTAACCAGATTAAGATTAAGAAAAAGTGCGAAAGAAAAACCAGCAGTACAAAATAAAATTGAATAGTGCCCTCATGATATAATAAAAAGAAAAGATAAAATAAAGTATATGCAAAGTACAAAAGAAGCAATAATCCCAACAAATTTTAACACCTCAGCTCTATTCAGAAGAAAGTTTGCATCATCGAATTCTGAAAACCTGATAGATACTACAGATCCAGATAAAAGCAGCACAAACTAATCTAACAGTGTAAAGTGGAAATGAGTAAATGGACAACACCCTGTGTAGTATAAACACAGAATGGAGAGGGTGAGTAAGGTAGAATAGGTACAATACAGGTAGTAAAAAAATCTGTAAATCTTACTTCAATAATAAGTGAGACTTCCAAAAAAATTTGAAATGAAAGAATATTTAGGGAAATTGAGGTAAATCAAAAACTAGATCAAACGGAACAAAGGTTATGTCATGTAGATCATGTCAAAGTGGTCTATGGTTTTCTATGACAGGCAATTTTTAGATTGAAAAGCAGTGGCTGATTTTATCTATTGTTGCATAGGAAATTGCTAGTCATTCATGAATACATGAGAAAAGAAACTGCATAAAGACAGGAAAATGGTAATGTGAGACACTTAGAAGGGGAGAATCAAACCACCCAGGAATTAATGATCTCAGAATCAAGGCATGCCTTAATTTCATTAAGACCATGAAACAGAAACTAGAGATAAGTTTATAAATTCATCTCCCTGTAAAATTAGGATGTGTCATCAATACAGGGAAGAATCAAGATATCAAAAGAAAGAACTAGACGATGGCAGAGTAACAGAAATAGAAGGAAATCTGTTATCAGAAACTACGAGGTCATGTACTTGGCAGGAAATAACAAGAATTTCAGCTCAAGTCAGAAGCTTATTATATAGACATGACTGAAGTGTATTTGTCAGTCATAAAATGACATAGAATTACCTTCTAGTATGAACAACTGTGAAAAAGCAAGTGGATGCTTAAAATTTATCACATTCAATTGCTGTCTCAACCTGAAGGATTACAAATCCATGCCCCAGCCCCAAAAATATGGATATAAACAATTTACTGTAGGCCAGTGGTAGTGGATAACATCTCATCCACAACCCTCAATCATCTGGACAGACAAGAAAGAAAAAGGGAGCAGAAAATAAATCATGATTTTGTTCACTCTGGATTAAGAGACTTACAGAAAGGAAAAAAGGTTCTTTTTTCAAGGGTCATTGCCACATTTTTCATTACACATTCACAAGGAAGAAAGTATTGAGATAGAGGACAAAATCCACTATTACTGATTGCCTGTTTTCAGATTAATGATATAATTTTATTGCACTAGTAACATATTGCAAAGCAGTAAACTATACTGATTAAGCAAAGCCTCATCTTATAAAATAGATAAACCAGATTTTTTCCAAATGGACCTTTTAATGAATAACAGCTTACATCTCATGATTATTTACATTTTCCAAGTGCACTATAATTTTGGGCGATTGAGGGACATGGGCCATTGGATGGACATATGGACAATCAACCTTAAGAGTTCGTGATTTATTTAGATTGTTAATGCTATCATATTTATGTGAGTATAACATAAATAAAGCTATTCAGGCTGCCTGTCTGAAATAATGAAAACCACATGTAATGCACAAGGATACTCGCATTGAACTTATTCCTGAAGTAGAATATTGCAGAATTATGATGAAATCTATCAAAGTGAAACAGAAAAAGAAGAAAGGAAAAATTTCTTTATTACACTTCCCTCATGTTTTTATAGAGCTGAAATACTGCATTAAAGTAACATTGCAAAAGAATCATCATAAATACCACATTTTTAAAATTGGTCTTAAAGAATTAATAAGGCCTTTGAGGCATAATTTAATTTTCAATTTACTTGCAAAATAAATCTTGCAGTCCAATAACTCTTTTCACCAAGAAAGATTAGAGTTTGAAAAAAAATTGCCTCCATACTTAATGAGACCAGCCTGCTTTGTTAGCTAAACTATCACACCTCTTATCAGTATGTCAATTTTTTAGTAGAATGAAAAATTTGTATGAGATACCAACTGTTGTGCTTATTCAAACTTTAAATAAAAGGATCGTTTTAGGCTGAAGATAGTATCTTAATCTCTGGGTAAACACTGAAATCTCAAAGATAGAGTAGATGAAACAAGCAAAGTTATTTTTTTCTGAAGAGCATGCATTGTTTGACACAATTAATTCATTTTTCTCTTGGTGCTAGCTTCTCAAATCTTTCTTCATCCTTTTCAGCGAAAGTAGTCTCTGCATGACGATGGAGAGGAAATCCCTTGCTGGGCACTTCTTTTTAGCACAGACTTCTCATGTTTCTATACACAACTGTAAAAATCACTGTGAAGGCAAAACATTAGTGCTTTGCCGTATACTTATCTTGTTGGCTTGCTTAAAGCAATGTAATTCACCTTTAAAGAAAACAATTTCACAGATCTCCTAACATAGCATAGTGCCTGAAAAAAACACTACATTTCATTATCACTTAATGAATTTATCTGCTATTAAAATAAACTTACTTGTCGTTCCAATGAATGCTCCATTTCTGTTCCAGACAACGCCTAACTATAATACAACAACCATGTATTTCTTACTTAAAGATAAATAACTTAAATTGATGGCAGTGGTCAGGTGAAGGGGTGAGGGAAGCAGCTATGTTTTGAGGCGGTTGACTGAATATGGTACTATCAGATATACATATCTAGATGAGGTTTTGAAATCAGTGGACTCTAGAAGTGGTGCCACATGGTCAAAAACCCAATTGTACAGTTTCACTTGCTGCCATGATACATACAGCAGCACTGTAATGTACACAATTCAACTCCACAAGAAACTCTGCTGACGCGAAGACATTGCAGACGGACAGAGGAAGGGAACCAGTTACGCTACATGTACCACATGCACCGG
>NW_008675511.1:13834-19092 GCF_000695815.1 Acanthisitta chloris
ATCTGAGACAACATTTATAAAAAGAAATTACTGGTTTTTGAAAGCTCATAGTCAGTGTGAAAAACTTTAGGACAAGACACTGTCCAAAGTCCACACCTCTATGCCATTTCTATCACAATTATGCCAAAATATAACTAAACCAGAAGGAACAGACAGAATGTTGATATTATTCTTAAAAGTAGAAATAATATATGTGTTGTGAAGTGCATACCAATACCACAAAAAACTTCAGTATTTGGCTGATAGCACAGCCTTGCTAGCTTCTGTAGCTTGCCACCTACAAAAGGCAGTGGCAGCATTCTATATAACCTGCCTTGCTTAGTAAATCCTACAGAGACCAATCAGGAACACTCTCCATCTGGACTCCTGTTAGACCCTGTAAATGGAATATACCAATCTAATAAAAAGAGCACCAATTGCTACAAGAAGACCTAATAAAAATCAGGCTTTTCCTAACTGCTATGACTGTTTATCTCCTCTTTTGACACAAACAAGCGTTTTCACTTAGTTCAATGGTGTGACAAAATGGTTACAACTGCTACCGATGAGGAAAAAATGAGACGCTAAGAAGCTTTCTGTCATCTGGAAATGTATCCCTTCTTACAGAAGTGAGCTTAACACACAGTAGCTGTGAATAAGGCGCCTAAAAAATAAACCAGAAGATGTTTGTGCAGGATATTTTGCCTTTGTATTTTTCCTTTCCATGCATATCAAAATTAACTCTGAAACTCACTAAGAAAAGTAACTAGCTATTTTCCTTATCACCCTTAGGTGGGTTCTGTATTGATATATGCAATTAAATTACTTATGTCCTGTGTTAAATTAATGTATGCATAACCCATAAACATCAATACAAAAAACATGTTAAAACTGAGCACAAAATGCAGGTCAAAGAGATCTCTGCGGAGCAAGACACATTACAAAAATGCAAACATGCATTAACAATTTCATTAAAAGGCATTTTAAAATCATTATTAGAAAAAACAATCACAAAAAGGCCCATCTATATTCAAAGTCATTTTTTACATCTAGATTTGTAAGTACAGTTACAAGTGCTATCTTGTCAACCTAAAGAATTCATTGATATTATGCATTAAAATATTATGAACTTTACCTTGTGACAATTACATGGTAAGTTCTTTTTTGGGTGGATTGTTTTGGGGGCTTTTTTTCCCAGATTTTGAGTTACCTGACAACACAAATAATGTTACCTCAAGTTACCCAACAATACAATATAGTCTCAATTAAAATTAAAAAACCAATTAAGACACACAAATATTGTGAGATTCAAAACAAGGGAAAATTCAGGCAATATATTCTTGCTTTTTAGAGGTGTTGAGTCCAGATAGGTCACTTCTCAAGTCCTTCCTTCAACAGCCAGATCTGGGAGTCCAGCATGGGACTCAGACTTAAAATCCTTGAGAGCTGCATGCAGATTTTTCATGCCTTCACTAAGACAACACGTTAAGTGCTTTTATACTCTTTCAAAATTACAAAGATTAGTTCTTTTAAAAAATCCTTGGGATGCCTTCATTTTGTGCAACTGTTTGAATACCGGAGTTTCACATAAGGTGTACACTACCGAAAATCAGCATAAAAACTATATGAACTAGCAACACTGTATGTGCAGTGCTGATACGCACAAACAACCTTTGTGAGTAAATCCATTTGCTAGCACAGAAGATGTGTTACAGATGGACTATCAGCAGTACATATTTTCAGTGACTATTAGGCTCTTCTTTTTATCAGTTGCTGCTTCAAATATTCAAGTATATGCATGACTTTCAAGCAGGAAGGATCTATTTCCATCTACACATATCACGACAAAAACTGCATGTTTCTCACTAATAGCAAGCAGCCATAAAGAGCAGAGTAGAAAAGGCCAGCCCCAGCCGCCAAATTACATGTCAGAAATTCCAGCTCTTGAAGAAGTTGCCAGGGATAAAATATGAAGCCACAGTAAAATGAAACAATCTGGCATCTGAATTTCTGATGCCCTCAAGAGGTAATGGAAGAAGTTCACAGAATACTGTGTCCCCAATAGAGCGCTGGGTCTGCAAATCTTTGTGTTGACTGAACATGTCACATTATTTACTACCACAGGAAATTTCACCCTCATAGAAAAAAAATTATAATTGACACAGTTTTAAACCAACCAAACCAACTAAAAAAAATCCCTATGCTGACAATGCATTTTCTGCATGTTAAGACTGCGTAAATATTTCTAAGTAAATGAATGAATTTTCAAGTCCTTACAAAATCTGGGCCACATGTCATTTTTTTCATTTTAAATTTTCTTCTAAAACATAGTAGACTACATCATGGACACATTTGTTTAGCCCATGTCCACATTCTACACCTCCAACAGTAGTATTATATGTCAGTCTCGTAGAAATTATATTTTAACATATGAGTCACAAAACCAGACTTCTCAAGTATTATTTTTAAAAAAGCATCTAAAAAGCTGCACAAGTTCAAAAGTGGAAAAGGAAAATTCAAATTTCAACTGCTTATCATTTATCAGTTTGTGATAGAGAAATGATTTGGCATGGAGGGCAAGAAGGCCCAGCTTCAGGAAGGATTAAAAAGTCTGTGAGCAAGAATACCAGGTACAGAATGACTCCCTGTTGTCTTGTGGACATCCTGGCATACCAGCAAGGTGGTCAGGGCCTCCTTTGGTCAGCAGAACTGGGCCAAGGTATGGACTCAACGGTGCACTGAGGTGCCCCATGCAACCACTCACAGAACTGATGCTGAGACAAGTGTATGTAAGGCATCTGCTCAAAAGACAACTATGTAGACTCCTTTTAGAACCACTTAACTGCAGTGGGATTCTGCTCAATGTGTTGTTCATTAATTATTTTATATATCTATATATATCTTTAAGCACAAACACATGTTTAAATTGCCTCAAGGGATACAATAAAAATTCCCTGACAGCAGTTTAAGCAAAGGAGAACACCACTTAGTATTTTTAAAAATGCTTGATTTTCTTCTGAGTCATGCAGTTAGACTTTTAAAACAAAAGTTCTGCTTACTCTGAAGGAATAACACAATTCTTCCATCATGAAAAAGTCCATATTCTAATAGAGATAATACTTAATGACCTGGCATAGGATTCCTTCCCTCAGTTGTAATAGATTAATTGCTGGAAAAATGACAATTAATTCTTTGCTTAGAAGAAATTTAAGTGGATCATGATACTCTCTGTCAAGTATTTTTGGGCAGACATTAAAGGATACTATAAAATAGACCACTATTTATACTCCGAGTGTGTAACACACTGAGTGATTACCACCCACTGTCACTTTTCACCTATTTATCTGCTGGTCAAGTATTATGACAAATTACAGTTCAAGAAACAATATTTTACAACTTTCCATTCTGCACAAAATAATATTGTATTTTTCTGACAGAACTGTCCATTACTGCAAATGTGGTTTTAACATGGTTTTAGCAGTGGGGTTCCAAAGTCAGGGGAAATCCTTCACCATCACCTTCTCCTACACGTACCTCTTTACTGGCAAGTGCAGAGTAGGAAGGATAACAGGTATATGTCAAAATTCTCATGAGTAAGGGTCTTCCAGGTTTAAGATTACTTTGTGTTGTATCTACTCATCATGAATTACTGGGAAAAGGACACATCCAGCTTGTTTTACAAACCTGCTTCTACATTAATTAAAGCAATCCCCAAAAATGTTAATTAAATATCTCCAGAATCAGTAAATCATAACAATTCAGGTGTGAAAGTTTAATCTCTCATTTAAAAAAATCTGATGAGATGGGATAAAAGTATTTAGTAAGACATGGATACATATAACTATTGAAGCAAACATGTAAATGTGAACATCATGTTCATCCTTTCCTAAATAAGCCATTGTGATCCATCATACTATCAGTTTACTAATACTAGTTCACTGGTAGACTTTTGAATCATGCCTTTCACCTGTAATGTTCAAGTGTGCACAGCCACGCACTGAAACTTGACATAATTTGATTCTACTCAACACACATTTCAACACCTGTGGTGCTATCTTAGAAACACATCCACTGAGACATTACAAAAATATATTAGAAATATCAAAACAGACTACTCTCTTCAGTACATCAATCACACATATGCACTTTACTAGAGCTAAGAGTTAGATCAGAGAATTCTCTATTAGACCTTCTCAATCTGTCCTTACCTAGAACATCCACAGACAATACAATTCCACCCTTCCCAAGAAGAAAAATGTTGCCAAATTTCTAAATAATTACGGCAGAGATAGAAGAAGAAAAAAAAAGACATATTTGCCGTGGTAGGTTTCCCCTTCACCCTCCTGTCTTGCCCCAACATGACACAAGATAGTGAAAAAAAAGCTGAATTTCTACTACAGTATAGTAAGAATAACAGAGATCAAGTTCAGCATAACTGTGAATCCATCACTCACCCATCGCTCAAAATTTGGGGCACCCTGACTGGATATGTATCACTTCTGGGCTACATACAGCAAGCTAGCAAAGAGCTGTAGACAATTTGCAATGGGTTCAAAAGTAACAACCCTTTATTGCAGACAATACAGAAATGTGCATACAGGTACCTTCACATCAATCTTACTTTTCCCCAGTCTCTGCCTCTGAAATTCTTTATTTTCCTGTCCACAGAGAATGAATCAGGACACAGTAAAGTACAGTCATACAGCGTAAGTATGATCTATGAGATAATTACTGTTCACAAAAGTCAAAACAAATTTACAGCTGAGTACAGATGAGGGTTTTTTGAGCCTTTGGGAAAGAAAGAGAAAATAGACAAAGAACTCATCATGCCTCAAAGCATGTTAACGATATACCAGGAGTGGATGCTAAAAAGTAATATTCCATAAAAGAAACTTACACATTTCCTAACATACCTTAAAGGATTCTTCAGGAGAGTGCTACAGCTACCTTTAACCTGTCACCTGTGTCTAGGACATCTAATGTTACACTGAATCTTTCACTCAGATGAAAAAAAGTATTAATAGTATCTTACAGTAAAAGCTGGTCTATCAAATGCAAAAAAAGGTTTGGCAGCTGAATTATCTATCATTGAATTCCTTCTGTATTTCATTTTACTTGAAATCAGAATAACGTTTTTACAGCACTGTGTCATGAAAAAAAAACCCAAACGTGTCATAGACCTCTGTGCTAGACTACTCACTGTTATTCAAGTCTTCCAAAAGTACATTAGGAAATGAGATTACACAGCACCATAGTTCCGCGTCTCCTATTTTGTAGGG
>NW_008675511.1:19104-19794 GCF_000695815.1 Acanthisitta chloris
ATATTCAGCACACATATGCTTACAAATATGATTTTTGTAAGAGCGAACATGTGAAGACTAAAATTATGGTATTTGCAAATAAGTTTTATGACGACTCCCTCCTTTCTCCAAGAGGTTGGCTGGTTCTCAGTCTTACTGGAATCCATGTCTACTCTGCGGAAAGGTAGTCTCTGAGACAGATTTTGCTTGAGGACAGAAATATTATCTCTGAAGGCTATAGCACAAATATGATTTTTGTAAGAGCGAACATGTGAAGACTAAAATTATGGTATTTGCAAATAAGTTTTATGACGACTCCCTCCTTTCTCCAAGAGGTTGGCTGGTTCTCAGTCTTACTGGAATCCATGTCTACTCTGCGGAAAGGTAGTCTCTGAGACAGATTTTGCTTGAGGACAGAAATATTATCTCTGAAGGCTATAGCAGAGCTCCAGAGTACACATGCATGGTGCAACTGAAAAACAGCCCTACAAATTCCATACTCAGGCTGATAAAACTAAGAATTACCTCAACACACCTTATAAATTGGAGGGCTGACCTCAGCAACCTTCAGGGTGCTCCAGTGCACTCAGATGCTCCTGAAAGAATTTAGTTTTAAGGGGCTATTTCACCCTTGAAAATTAAAATCAATCACCTTGATTGTCTTTAAAAACTGTTACCACTGGCTCAGAAAAACCAAGCAGCAGTTTTTCC
>NW_008675511.1:19829-26716 GCF_000695815.1 Acanthisitta chloris
TAAAATTCTGTATGATTTTTTCTCCTCATATTTATTTTTTGTCAAGTCAGACAAATGACTAATTCTTGTTTGTTACACAGTTGTGTATCTGAGTCCTCCAAACAAGGCATAATGAAAGGACTCGTACTTAGAAAGGAAATAAAGAAACCTGTTATATTCAAACTATGCAGCATATCACAGTTGAATGAATATTCAGCTCATTCTTTCTAAAGCTTTTATTCAATATTTATTTAGGCAAAGCTCCCACTGATTTCCCAACGAGCTTTTGTTGAATAAGGACACTGAGACACAGCACTATTTTTTATTAGTTGCAAAAAAAAATTAGTTCCCAAAGATTGCTTATTTTCTTAAACAAGAATGCTGAGTAAATATCACCATGCTTACAAAACTATTGCAAACTAGACTAATACATAGTAAACAGGCATCCTGTCATTGATCGAGAAGTTACAGTGAGAGCCACAATTTGCTGGCTTGAAGCATAAAAAGGCTTCCTATTCTGAGTAAGTCAGTCTATAACCATCATTAGACGCTGGATAGAAGAAAGGCTTTAAAGCAACCATAAAAGTACCAGGATACTTTTATCTGTTTTATTACTGTTTTATAAAAAGAAATGCTGTAGTATTCTGATTTTTTCATAATACAGTCTCTTCTCATTCTGTGCTTTAGAAGAAAAAAATTTACATGTTTTGAAAATACTGGGGTTAAAATGGAGCTTTAATCATGGTTTTTCAAAGTGGCGGAAAGATCAGACTTGTCTCAGGTGGGCAGAACAGTCAGTTCCAGTGTATTTAATTTAATGAGATTTCCACTTTACCAGAACATTGTGTATGGTCAAAATGCCTGTTTATTTCATGCTTTCAGGAGTGAAAGATGCTCTCACTGGTAGGACATTTCTACCTCCTCACTTAGTCCCTATATTTTGTCTAGGACTAGCAATAGCAGCAGCCTTAACCCCTGGGAATTTACCCAAACACAGAGAAGAGAGACCCTGGGAGCTCCAATACCAAACAAAAATGCACCAGGTATAGCTGGTGATATCCAGCCATTCGAGCTTGCTATACCTTTTTCTTACACTTATATAGAGCAAGATATGTTGACGCAACTGTAACCCATCTCATCCAGTTTTGATGTCCACAAAGTGTACAGATGACCTACTTACTTAGATTTGGTCGTAATCAGTAATGAGACAAACGACACTTCTACACTGCAAATCGCCTTACATTAGATAACTAACTTTGCATGTGATTTCTCCCTTCTATCTTCTGCATAACTTCTTCATATAAGACCTATTTTTTCCTTTCATATGACTAAAAAGGGACTTAGCTAGCTCAGAAGCAAATATCCAAGTTTAATATTTTTAATTTTAAACAGATAAATCCATTTCTCTGACTCTGCAGAAGCTACCAGAGTTAATCATGTATCTCAAAAAGTAAGTCCTATTTGCTAATAAATGAAGCAGTGAAAATCTCTTCTGCTGTTCCTATATAATTATTTCTAATTCCAAATGCCTTTCAGTTTCAAATTAGTATTTTCTTATTAATACTCCATAGCAGTAAACATCATATGACCTCTATCATAATTTGTAATCTTGAAGGAAAAAACTCTTTCTTTCCCCTCAAAACTTTCAGATAATACAGACTATCCATGATGAGCATATCCAGCCCAATATAACTGAGGATACAGCAGAATGCTGCAGGTGAATTAAACCAGTGTTTCAGGGTCCCTGTATGCAACTCAGTTAATCTACAGCATCACTTTAATAGTGTGTTACTGTCTGAGGGTCTTACTCTTGCTGTCTTGTTCCAGACATCTGCTCTAGGCCTTCTCTAATAACAACTTACTCTGCTTGCTCTCCCGGTCAGGTTTATTATGTTACATGGCATCTAAGTAATAATATTTTTTCGACCCTGTTTAACCACATTCTTCATAAGACTTCATTTTTTTTGTTCCTTTGAATATTCTTAAGGTATATTTTCACAATAACTGAACCGGTCAAGTAGATTCAGATGGGGATTTCTGGTGGCAAATTTTAAATGCAACCAGGAAAAAATATTTATAAAATCATATTTTTAGAAAAAAAAATAGGTTTCAGAAACATTTTCTACTTAGATTTAAAAGTAGACAGCTGAAAAAGCACAAGATCTATTGGCTTAAAACAAGAGTGATATTAAGTAATAAAAATAAATTCAAATATTCCAACATACTGTTTCTATTCTACTTTTCCCTCAAGACAGCATATGTAAATATGTTAATTGCTAAAAGAATTTTATAGAAACAAACAGGCACTCTAACAGCAAGGAACAAGCAATAACTTATTCTTGAGCACAACCAAATAACAAGATCTACTTAATAAAAAAGTAATTAGACCTGCTACCTAGCTGGATAGATTTCCTACCCATATATTTTCTCTATCCTTTGAGATTTACAACCCTAGAGGCAGCTTTCTTCATTCATCTGTTAAGTGAGTATGGTATTTAAATAATAATTTTGTACTTGCTAATTTTAAGCTACTTAAATGAAGTTTCCAGGATTTCCATCACTTTTCAAATTATAGCACTGAAAATACTCATTAAGTATAATACACACAGTATGAACTTTGCTTCCAAGTCCACACAACACTTCGCTTACAAAAAAGTAGCATAGCAATTTGCTGTACGCAGTTGAATTTTCATCTGTAAAGTAAAATAATTGGACACCAACCTTCCTGTGTCTCACAGATTTAACTCAAGGTTACTGGCATAGGCTTCCAATGATGAAAGAAGACCTACAAAGTATTCTATTGACAAACATTCATCTGTAACGGTATACTTACGTGTGTATAAAATACAAACACATGACAGATAAGTTACAATGATAAAATACATAGATATAAAACACTGCAGAGATAAAATTTTGGTAAACTGCAGCTGGTTAAATCCTAGCATTACAGCTGCATCATTTTTTAACAAACAAATAAAGCAAAAACATCTTGACAGCATACTGTATCTCCTATACATTTTATGTTAGTTTTAAAATTTAGAGACAGCTTTTGCTACAATGACATTTATATAATACATGCTAGTATACTGAGACAAACATATATCTTCTTCAGTTTTTAATCTAGAAGTCATGCACATGCCCTGATTGCCAAAATTACAAGTTGTAACTTATAAAGATATTTTATATTCAAGAACTACCAGCCTAATCTAGTAAAATATGTAACGCTAGTCATATTTAACAGTACAAAATCAATATCATCCCTATAATCTTAGTTTTTTCTGTCCCCCTCCATAAAATGGAAAACTCAGAGGGAAGAGCAAATTTTAACTTCATTTCAGAAACATCTCACATAAAGTTAGTGTGTACTGCTGGAGTCACTGACAGACATGACTAATTTGGTGCATTTGGGGTTTTTTTAAGCATTCCTAAAAAATTGCCTAGAGTGTTCTAGGAAGGAGAGCCCTTTGAATCAGTGATGAATCTCACAGCTCCCACCTCTGTTATCTCCTTGTTAGTTGAGAGCAACTAGCAAAGAATGAACATATTAAAGTACTGAGAAGTAGCTTTAACTTTTCCACAAAACAAAGCTCTGTGTGATTCTGTACACTAAACTCAAATCTACAAGCAGCAACAAAACACAGGTTTATTTTGTCGAAAAAGAAAGGCTTAATGCCTCTTAAGTATTCAAGTGTTCTTTCATTTGCTTGCTTGGAGAAGCAGCAGAATTGAAGAGTGGGGAAAATACTTAGCCTATTTTTTCAAGCTAAACATGTTAGAAGCTATGAAATTCTGATTGCCGAAGTTCTCACACGAGATCAATCAGTAGACAGAATACTGGCAACTGTATCGTATGAGATGTTGTGCTGGTTTTGGCTGGAGCAGAGTGGCTAGTAAGTGGCAGTGGCTAGTATGGGGCTGTGTTTTGGATATGGTCTAAACACAGGGTTGAGAACATGGAAATGTTTTTGTTACTGCTGAACGGGACTTCCAGAGAGACAAGGCCTTTGCTGCTTTTCATACTGCCATACTGGCATGGAGACAGGGAAGTTAAGAGGAGACACAGTTGGAACAGGTGACTGACTCAAACTGACTAAAGGTATATTCCATACCATATGACACCACGACCAATAAATAAAAGGGAAGAAGGAGGAAGGGGGGCACATTTGGAGTGATGACATTTGTCTTCCCAAGCAACCTTCACACATGATGGTGTCCCGCTTTCCTGGGCGTGGCTGAACACTGCCTGAATTCATTCCTTGTTTTGCTTTGTTTGGGTGCCCAGCTTTTGCCTTACTGACTAAACTGTCTTTATCTCAACCCATGAGCTTTGTAGCTTTTACACTTCCTATTCTCTCCCCAATCCTGCTGGGGGGGGGGGGGGGGGGGGGGGGGGGGGGGGGGCGAGCGAGCAGCTGCATGGGGCAGTACTATAAATATATGACAAACTATTTTTTTGGTCTTTTTTTCCTACTGCAACAGAGAAACATTCAATAGAAATACTAAATTTGAGCATTGTACCTCATATATAATGACAGCAGCATACATAATTTTGTGAGACACAGGTAATTGGATGTATCAGCTCAGTTAAAGGTTGGCTTTCTTGTGGATGAACATAGATGTATGCTTACATCTACTTATTATATAAGAAAGAAAGCAGAATTATCAAGATGCGAAGAAGTTAAGTGTTTTCTCTGGAACTTCTGTTTTTTACCTAAAACACAGTATATCCTAACATATAATGCAAATCCCATTACTAGCACTTACAACATAATTTACATGTAACTTACTGTATTTTCTTCTTATGGTTGATTCTATCCTACTTTGAGAATGTTGTTACTTGTCTGCCACTCTCTTTCAGTCATGACCAAATATGCTCCATCCATCCTGCTAACTGAGCTCAGGGACAAGTGTGCTCATGGGAATTTGAAAGCCTAGAGCAATGGCATGCAAATTGTTGATTATACTTAGTGTAATCAACCCAAGGCCTTTCTGTGAATTCTAAGCCTTGAAAGTCTGAAAAAAAATTTTTGATAGATTGTTCTGTTGGTAGTAGTTTAGATCTGATGTTGATACAAGCTTTTGATGTTACTGTACTAAAAACATGCCAAATATGCTAGAGAAGTCTGTAATGTTTTATTCATGTAAATAATTGCCCAGAGATGGCCTGATCTCTGATGAGATCTCCATTACTATCTCCAAGCAGAGATAGATAATAATAAACAGAAGATAAATATTAATGAGGCTAAAAGAAAATTAACGAAGTGTCTACTTTCTCATCCCCTACAGTTCACATCAACCACAAACTAATGGTAAAAGAATTACATTTTAAATTAAATTGTTTTTATAAACACCATTTTAGTATCTTTTTAATACAATTCCATAAAGTTGTCAATTAGTCTATGGAACTGTTTGGTACTGATGATTAACATCAGGATGATATTAATTTCCAAATTAAGATTTAATATTTTCCTTGTAGCAAGTAATCCCTTCCCTGGGGATATTACTTGTACAATGACTTGTATCTGATAATATAACCAAGGTATGTGATCATTTAGTCTTCTATTTGAAAACTTCAGCATCATTAACAGCCATTCTCTGTTAGCTTTAGAGAGGTTCTCTATTCTGGCATTAGAAAGAAATCCCTAACATTTAAAAATAATATCAACAGCGGCAGTGGTGGTGGCACTAATAATAACAACAGCAACAATAACAATTTATAGAAATTGTGATCATTATAGTAGAAATATGAAAATTTCAACTGATAAAAGATTCTGTAAAACTGGAGTGATTTAACACAAAGAAGCAGGCATAAAGAAGTAAGAATTTACATGGAAAGGCTCTAATTTGTTCTCTTTATTTCCATTCACCGTCAAAATTAACCTTCATAACTTTTAGTCACAGTTGAGTTGATATGTATAGAGGGTTTAATTACGTTTTGTGCAACACTTCAGTTTTAGAGAGTTTGAAAAAAAAAAGTACTGCACCTATTGGAGTACCAATTTCTGTCAGGTTCTCAAGGGATGATTTAGTAACTTGCTGATTTACAACTGTAGAGAGTTCCCAATAAAATAAAAATGCCTCATAGCTCCAGTGAAAAAAAAACTTACAGCAGTACTTGCTTTAATCTTTCATTTAAAACTCACACTTGACCTTAAACAGTTACTTACTATCGGCTGTGCACTTTAAATTTGTTTCAACTGCTTTGGAAGCGCAATTCTTTGAGAGGAAGAAAACACAGGAAAGCACTAAGCAGCATTGCTACAGAACTTTTAAAATATTTGAGTTTCCAGCACCAATTACCTCTCTTAGTTGTAAGTGTCAGTGTCAGTTTTGTGGGGAAACAAACAAACCCCAAAATAAGACCCTGGAAATAAACTTTCAGATTCTAGATGATAGGGTCTGTTACCTCCAGACATCCTAACAAGTTCAAAATCATTTTCCTCAGAAGAGGAATATTGTGTCCTTTAAGACAGAAATAGCTCTGAACACATCAATTTTTGATCCAGGAAATTTTCTTTATACAACCGACCTAGTAACATTAGCACTGACACCTGAAGGTGATCTGTAAAGGTCTTTACTTTGGTCTTTTCTTACAGGCAGCTTGTCTGAAGGATAAAGCAAAACTGAGGTATATTCAGGATCTGAGACTACAGAAGGAACCACAAAATTAAAACAGAAAAACAGATTTACATAGAGGAATAACTGAAAATGCATCCTATTTTCTCTGATGGACAATCCAGCCATCAGAATTAATTTAAGAAAACTTAACATTAACTGGTTCAGTAAACATGTTTGAAACATTAATGCCAGTAGTAGAACCACCTACTGAAAAGGATTTCAAGTCCTGGCTCTCAACAAGAAAGGAGTAAAGCAAGTTCAAGTGAGTAGATAGTGGCTCCTGTATGTGT
>NW_008675512.1:0-275 GCF_000695815.1 Acanthisitta chloris
GGGTGGCTGTCTGCGGCACCGGGGGAAGGGTGCGCTCGGCGGTGGTCAAAGATACCTATAATATAGTTTGTTTGTTAAGATCATTTTGTTTGTTTAGCATTTACCATGTTTTGCCAAGCTGTGTTGTTCCTGGAGGAACTTTCTGGGGTTCGTTTTTGGGGTTTGATCTGGACAGGAATTGACTTCTGGCTGAGTCTGCCAGAGGAGAAGGGGTTAAATTTAGGCTGATGCTTTTAGGTGTTTACTCATGAGCCTGCGCAAGTTCAAGAAGGCTC
>NW_008675513.1:0-516 GCF_000695815.1 Acanthisitta chloris
CTGGGATGTGAAATCTCACAAGAACAGGGAAAATTATGTACTAACCATATCCAAGCTATTTGTGTTATTCTAGAGCCCCAAAATCTCCATGAGCTGCGAGTCTTCCTTGGAATGGCAGGATGGTGCCGCCTGTGGATCATGGACTTTGGGCTAATTGCCAAACCCCTGTATGAAGCTCAGAAGATGCAGCCTTTCAGCTGGGGCAAGGCACAGAAGGAAGCCTTCCTAAAACTGAATGAAGCATTGACGACTGCCCCGGTGTTAAGATTACCTGATTTGTCTAACAATTTTCAATTGTTCGTGCATGAAAGGCTGCACCTGGCACTGACCCAACGTTCGGGGAGCTGGAAAAGGCCGGTAGGCTATTTCTCCAAACAGCTTGACAGTGTAAGTGCCAGTTGGCCTGCGTGTCTGCGGGCAGTCACAGCCACTGTAATATTGATACAAGAAGCCAGGAAGCTCACAATGGGAAGACACATAGATGTCTATGTGCCATATATGGTAACCAGTGTTTTA
>NW_008675513.1:550-1080 GCF_000695815.1 Acanthisitta chloris
GCCAGGTAATCTTGCCCGAGCAGGATGATGTCACACTAAAGACGACTAACCTTTTGAATCCAGCCTTATTCCTAGGCAGCACCACCGAGGAAGGCCCACTAGAGCATGACTGTGTGGAAGTAATAGAATACAACTACGCAGCAAAAGAAGACATGAAAGACGTCCCGATGGAGCAACAAGAATGGGAGTTACACACAGACGGAAGCAACTTCGTGGAAAATGGAACCTGATACGCCGGATATGCGGTAACAACAATCAGTACAGTAGTAGAAGCAAAAGCGCTACCACCGAATACCTCTGCCCAGAGGGCAGAACTAATTGCCTTAACCAGAGCACTAGAATTGAGCGAAGGGAAAAAAGTAAACATTTGGACTGACTCAAAATATGCCTTTGGAGTAGTGCATGTACATGGGGCACTGTGGAAAGAAAGAGGGTGGCTGTCTTCCCAGGGTACACACATTAAGCATCAAGATGCTATCCTGCAGTTGATAAAGGCTGTACAGAAACCAGAACAAGTGGCAGTTATACAT
>NW_008675514.1:0-2245 GCF_000695815.1 Acanthisitta chloris
TGTTCCCCCTCCCTGTCCCCCCCAGCGCTGACCCCCTGTTTGTGTCTCCCCCTCCCCCCCCGGGCAGGAGTCGTCTGACAGCACCAACACCACCATCGAGGACGAGGACACCAAAGGTGATGCCTCTGGGAGGCACTGGATGCGCTGCCATGCCAACTGGGAGGCACTGGGAGGCACTGGGAGGGGCCCGGGTTGCACTGAGGTGCACTGGGATGCACTGGAATGACCCTGGGAGGCACTGGGAGGGACCTGGGATGCACTGAGGTGTACTGGGATGCACTGGAATGACTCTGGGATGCACTGGGATGGCACCAGGATGCACTGGGGGCGATGCGATGGGACTAAAGGATGGCACCAGGATGCACTTGGGGAGATGCCATGGCACTAGGATGCGCTGGAATGCACTGGGAGGGAGCTGGGATGCACTGGGATGGTGCTAGGATGCACTGGAATGCACTGGAAGGGAGCTGGGATGCACTGGGATGGTGCTAGGATGCACTGGAATGCACTGGAAGGGAGCTGGGATGCACTGGGATGGTGCTAGGATGCACTGGAATGACACTGGGATGACCCCAGGATGCATTTGGTGCTCTGAGATGGCACTGGGATACACTGGGGAGCACTGGGGTGGTGCTAGGATGCATTGGGTGCACTGGGATGAACTGGGAAGAAGCTGCGATGCATTTGGTGCACTGCAACGGCACTGGGATGAACTGGGATGGTGCTAGGATGCACTGGAATGACACTGGGATGCACTGGGAGTGTGCTGGGATGCACCGGAATGCAGTGGAAGGGAGCTGGGATGCACTGGGATGGTACTAGGATGCACTGGAATGACACTGGGATGCACTGGGAGTGTGCTGGGATGCACCGGAATGCAGTGGAAGGGAGCTGGGATGCACTGGGATGGTACTAGGATGCACTGGAATGACACTGGGATGCACTGGGAGTGTGCTGGGATGCACCGGAATGCAGTGGAAGGGAGCTGGGATGCACTGGGATGGTACTAGGATGCACTGGAATGACACTGGGATGCACTGGGAGTGTGCTGGGATGCACCGGAATGCAGTGGAAGGGAGCTGGGATGCACTGGGATGGTACTAGGATGCACTGGAATGACACTGGGATGCACTGGGACTGTGCCGGGATGCACTGGAATGACACTGGGATGCACTGGGGTGGGTTGGGACCAGACTGGGGCAGCACTGGGATGGCATCAAGGTGCATTAGGCTGCACTGGGATATACTGGGGTGGCACTGGGGTGCCACTGGGACAAACTGGAGTGTGCTGCTCTGCTCTGGAGAAGCACTGGGCTGGAACTGGTCTGTGTTGGGATGCATTGGAGTAGTACTGGGATGCACTGGGAGATGCTGAGCAGGCACTGGGCCACGCTGGGGTGACACTGGGACACTGGGATGCATTGGAGTAGCACTGGGATGCACTGGGAAATGCTGAGCAGGCATTGGGCCACGCTGGGGTGACACTGGGACATACTGGGAAGGACACAGTGACACTGGTGTGGAAGAGCTGTGGGAGTGTCTGTCCCCAAGGGCTGTGTGTCTGTCCCCTCGTTGTCCTCTGTCCATGTCCATCCCAATGTCCACCTGTCCCTGCTGTGTCTGTCTGTCCCTGCCCCGTGGCTGTGGTGGTGACAGTGACAGTGACAGTGACAAGTGACAGTGACTGTGGCTATGGTGATGGTGACAGTGACAATGATGACGGTGATGGTGACAGTGACAGTGATGATCATGATGATGGTGACAGTGACAGTGACAGTGATGATGGTGATGGTGGTGGTGACAGTGACAGTGACCATGACAGTGACTGTGGCTGTGATAATGGTGATGGTGACAGTGACAGTGACAAGTGACACTGACAGTGACTATGGCTGTGACGGTGACGGTGACAGTGACGGTAACAGTGACAGTGATGGTGGCTGTAGTGATTGTGATGGTGACAGTGACAGTGATGATGGTGATGATATTGACAGTGACAGTGGTGACAGTGACAGTGACCATAGCTGTGATGATGATGATGGTGACAGTGACAGTGACGGTGATGGTGACAGTGACAGTGGTGACAGTGACAGTGGTGACAGTGACAGTGACGGTGACGGTGGCTGTCCTCAGCTCGCAAGCAGGAGATTATCAAGATCACGGAGCAGCTCATCGAGGCTGTCAACAACGGAGACTTCGAGGCCTACGCGTGAGTGCAACGGGGACAGGAGGGACAGGGACAGGAGGG
>NW_008675515.1:0-4928 GCF_000695815.1 Acanthisitta chloris
CCCAATACCTATTAGGTGTAAATATTCTGCATTTCCATGTTCTTTCATATTAGCAAATATATATATGTGGATTACTGATTTTTATCATGAGCTCTCCAGTGCAAGAAATAATACCTGAGGCTTTACATCTATGCAGTCTCAAAAGACAAGAGCTAAAAAGTAAAACCTACAAGCTCAGATGAGCTTAGCTGTTAATAAGCCAATTTTACCATGGTTTTATTTTTGGCAGTGAAGGTAGAAATTACTTTTGCAAAGAAAAGCCCTTCAGTGACTTGTATAACTCACAATACCTAATTTTTGTTCTTGAATGGGAAATACACTTACTGCTCTTAATGACATTGTCTTGTAGTGATATTTCAAATTTAAATTGTGGAATTCCTGGTCTTTGTGTGATGATATGCTTCCAATTCTGATCATTATTGTATATTCAGTCAATGTAAGGCCAAAATCCTTTCAGAAAGACAATAATCATATTAAGATTTGTTACCAGTGCTGTTCACAACAGCTACAGGACATATGCATCAAATCAGAATGTATTAGTAATACTTCTCCAATATGCTTCCCTTTCCTGCCTCCCTCCTACCATTGTGATTTGTATTGGGCTACAAAACCAACTGTTGTCTCCAATCAAAGTAAGAAAATGTAGTATTCACAGTTTCAGTATGCCATGAGTCATGAACAGTACATTTCCTGTGGTTCTGTGATTAGTTTGTGATGAACTATACTACTAATGTAGGTGTAACATTGTCTCCAGTTTAGAAAAAAATTGGTATCAGGCCAGAATCACCCCAAGTAAAAGTTTAACTATCTTGTCAAGGCTATCTTCCCAACAACACCATGGGCAAACTGAAGTGAATTAGAGAACAAAGTACGAATGTGTTTGCAATCAGCATTTCCATAAGATAATTCACATTTCACTATGTACTTATGGAATAGCACTGTGACACTTGGTTGATGTATACCTGCTGATAAGGGAGGGGGAAGCACGTTGTAGCAAACTTCCCTCATGGACTCATTGCCCCTTCCACATATGTTACTGAAACCAAGTCCAACTGATTTCTGCCTGGTTTAAGTCTAATTACTTCTGTTGCAAATGGTGCGTGCAATTAAAAATGTTAGAATTCTACCTGCCTGTGAGTGAGCTGCCTAGCGTGTTTGCCCTTGTGATCACGGTAGTCAAGGTGGCCATCTCACACAAGTCTCCTCTGGTGAGCTAGCAAATTTGTTGTGCAGTGCAGAGACTAATCTGGGCCCTGTTGAAGTCAGCGACGGTTTTGCTGTTGACTCTGATGGTTTCAGAATTTGTGAGAGCTATTGCAATATGTCCTAAGATCTGTTTTCTCAGAGCATTACATAAATGGGTCTCTTCTCCAGTAGCATTGTGGCCCTCTGGACTTTGGGATGAGGGAGTGTGAAAGGGGTCAAGAGCAGCTCATTGAAAACTCCCTTTCTGGATCAGAGAAATGGGCAAACACTTCTGAGAATACCACCAAGAAGATCAATCATGTTATCTGATGTATCTTATAATTTCTGATTAAGCATTTAAGAATTTATCCCTAAATATGCCAATTCTTTTGACTAACTGCCACGGCACCACATTGGTTTAGAAGTAGCACAGTCACATTTTATTATCTTGCATCATTCTGTGGGACAAAAGCCTTTTAAAATCTTGTAGGATGATCTAAATATTGCTTTTTTTTTAATTTGCTGGTATTATTTCATATGCCGAAAGAATCACAGTTTTAATCTTATTAAGGAAATATGTTTGGAAAAAAAGATCAATACTTTGCTTCTGCTTGTTAGAACAGTATTGAAGCAAGGTGGAAATGTGTTTGTAGTTAACTCCCAGAGGTCTCGGTGTCAGAAGAAATGTCACTCTGTGTTCTCCTTTTTAGGAAGGTGGCATCTACCAGATGTAAGCTCAGAAATGGCAATTGTCAGTCATGTAAATGACTAGCAGGTTTATCCTGCCTTTCTCTGGGGCCATCTTGAATTTTGGCAAGAGGCAAAGAGCAGGCCCATAAGAAAAAAGTAGTTCTCATGGGAACAGTAAAAATATGTTGGTATTGTTTAATTCTTTCATAACATGCTAAATTAATTTATTTGGTTTTTGAGTCTTTTAAAGTATAATGTCATCAGGGAATGTGTTTTTCATATAGTAGTCCTACAAATATATTAAAGTTTTAGGGAGAGCAGTCTATGAGTAAACACCACTGGTTATACACATTGGGTGACTGGGCAACAGGAGGCTTGATTTGTTTGCTGCTGTACATATAGTATAGTAATTGGCACCAGTGCAAAGTGATCTTATCTGTACATTTTGCAATCTTTTTGCATAGAAATAGACAACTGTAGAACTTGCAGGATTGTGGAATAGCAGATTCACTTTGTTCATAAACTTTTGCAAAGCACCCTGTCATAATCTTCATTGTTTGAATTGGTAGATGCTTTTGTCAACTTTGCATGTTTAGCTAGTAATGTATGGGTCAATTGTGTTCCTGCCAAACCACTGCTTGGATGTGCTCAGGACTAGGCCATGAATTTTGAAAGGTGAATGAAACTTATGCTTTTACTCTTCAGTTAACTCATTGTTAGTTGGATTCTCTTAGTAGGAGAATCTTATTATTTAGAGCTGGAGAGGGACTCTGTGTTAAGAACTGCAATGGTAGGACAAGGGGAAATGGGTTCAAATTGAAGGAGGGGAAGTTTAGGTTAGATATTAGAAAAAGCTTTTTTTTACTCTAAGGGTGGTGAGACACTGGCACAGGTTGCCAAAGGAGGCTGTGGCTGCCCCAATCCTGGCAATATTCAAGGCCAGGCTGGCTGAGACCTAGACTAGTGAGGAGGTGTCTCTGCCCAGGGCGGGGGTTTGGGTCTAGATGAGCTGTAAGGTCCATTCCAGACCTTAAATTCTGATTCTATGATGATTGTATGATTATTTAAGTAAATTGAAGGGAAACATATTCTCTGTTCAATATACAATAGGTAAGAAACAATATCTCAGGCGTTGGAATGTGCTGCCCAGGCAGGTGGTGGATTCACCATCCCTGGAGGTTTTCAAGCTGAGGCTGGATGTGGCACATAGTGCCATGGTCTAGTGACCACAGTAGGGTTGGACCTGATGATCTTTGAGATCTCTTCCAACCTGGTTGATTCTATGATTCTATGGTTTTTATGAATATTGCAAAGATCAGAAGTAACTTATAGGTCAGAAACACTGAAAGAAAAGGAAATAAAAAGAAAGTGGTTCTTGGACACAGATTGGTAGATTTCCCTTGGAGCCAGTCATGGCAAATATATGCCATGCTTCTCATTTGCAAAATCACTCTTAAAGAGTCCACTGACTATGCTTATCAGCAGACTTCATGTTTTTGATTTCCTTTTGGTATTGTCATGAAATGAGAAATGGCTATGAGAAACATAGCATTGAAGCTATATACTTTACAATGAAGGCAAAAATAGTCTTATAAACTAACGGACCAAAATTAGAAGGACCTATTTCTTATGCAGTGTTAAATTTAACTTCTGATTTGTTTTCCCCCAACAATTAACATACCTATTTTCCCCTACCAGAGCTGACAGCAAACATGTTACCTCACATCTAGCTATTCCTGAGTGGTATTAGCAGCCAGCACAGGTTCACTATGGCCAAACATGAGCTTTTTAACTTCTTACCCAAGTCTTTTCCAATATCTTTCTTGTTTGATCACAATCTCTCCTATTGTTCAGGCTTTTGACCCGGAAAGTCATATTCAAAAGAAACTTTCTTCTAAGCTGTCACTTTCAGGTCTTGATACCTTTTTAATAGAGTTATCTAAGATAAACCATTCTCCTCTATCCACATTCATCCAGATCTGTCCTACCCAGTATGAAGTACTTTTTTGGTTTTGTGGCCTTTTGTATCTTCAGCCTTCCAGTTTGCCACTGATGCCAACCTCCGTTTCTGGTTTTTGATTTCAAGCAATTACCTTTGTGCTTTCCTTTCTGCTGCTCCTAATGTTTGGAAAATATTTCCTGTAACCAGCCTCTAAACAAATACTTACTCTAAACACTAAAACATCTCTTTTGTTTGTTTGTTTGTGGAGTTTCTTTTGTTTTCTTTTGTTTGGGCTAGCTAAAAGAAACCTTGGCAAAAATTAGGTCACTATAATGATAGATCCCTACAGGTGGGGCTACCTCATGCTGTGTTGTTGCCTTTGATATTTCTTTCTCACCCTTTCTATGCCCATAATGTAATTTCATTGGGGCAAAGTATCCTTTTTGCTTATGTTGCCACGGTGTCCAGCACAAAGGAATCTTCATTCCTAAACAGTGTTGCTAATCATGAAGCAAGATTAGATAAGCCATGGTGTGTTAGGAACTTTCAAAGTACTACTCCTCACTGATTCTGAGCATGTATCCTGCAGAAAGCATCAGCCTAGGGAAAACTCCAGCGAGCATCTGCTGCCTCAGCTTCTGTTGGAAGGGCAATAGATAAGTATGTCAATGAACAGTTGAAGACCAGAGGGGAATGATCATAAGCTGAGATAGGGGAGAGTCAGATGAGATGTTAGGAGGAATGTTTTCCCTGTGTTCAGGCACTGGAATATTGCCCAGGGAGGTGGTGGAGTCACCATCACTGGAGGAGTTGAAGAGGCATCTGGATCTGACACTGGAGGATCTGGTTTAGGGTTTAGGGGTTCCAGGAATGACAGGTTAATGATTAGACTTGATGATCTTAGAGATCTCCTCCAACCTTGATGGTTCTATGACTCTTGTATGATGTAGGCTATCTTCAGCACTAGGGTTTTAGGTCATATATAAAAACAAGTTAAAAAGAACTGTGGAAGCAGACTTAAAAAAATCTCTGACAATTTAGCTGTGCGTTCTCTGAGACACAATCATCTGAACATCTGGGAAAGGACTGTAGTGGGATTACTCACAACTTC
>NW_008675515.1:4953-12827 GCF_000695815.1 Acanthisitta chloris
CAGCAGGAGCTGCTGGATAAATCCTGAAAAAAATTGTAGATAAATATTCAAAATATAAGAAAAGTGGAGTACAATTAGGAGTAGATAATCCTTAGCATGATTGGGGGGCACTAGTATTCAGCTGATAAACAACCCATGCTGTAAAAAGAGCAAAGCTAAGCTCAAGACTGGGCTATGCTTCAGTGAACCTAGAAAAATGTCTCTGTTTTCAAGACATGAGATTACAATTTCAGTCCATGTTTTCTCATTCCTTGCTGCAGAGCCAAACTCCAGGTCTCCGTAATAGGAATGTTACCTGCAGATGAACTTTGTGTTTTTATAAATAATAGATCTCTAACCTATGCCCAGGTTTAGTGGTTTTTCACTACCCAGACAAATGCTCACCTGGGCATAAAACTTCTCTGGTGTTAACAGAAAACTGACTCAGGAGCCTGAAATGCAAAGGCAGTTCCATAAGAAGTGTGGAGGTGAGATAGTGAGAACAGAAGTGATGGAAAAAGGGTGCTGACAGAAAGAATGAGAAGATAAGCTAGAAAAGCTGATAAGTTGAAAGGTTGGTTTTCAGAAGAGAGGAACTTAACATCCCTGCTGATTATCAGTTGTTGTTGTACTGAACATCAGTCAAATTGGCCTGAACGTCTTCTGTGGTGGAAAGTCTTATAATTTAAACTTTAAATAGTCAAGTACTTTGGAAAGAAACCCCAAGAAACTGTAAAATGCTTTATTAATGTTGTCAAAACTTAGTCATTAGAAACCATCAACAACTCAGATTTTCCTTTGTGGTATGTTGCTTGTGGGAACAGTGCAGACTGTGTCATGCAAGTCTGAATCACAGGCAATCCACACAACATGATATGGAATCACATTGTTCCTATACTGGCCTTCCCTATATTGGGACGGATGGACATCTTGATAGCCCTTAGTGCAAAGATATTGCAGGCAATGAGTTGAGGTAGGTGAAGTAGGTGTATCTCTGAAACCTTATTTGCTAAGTTCATCTCCCCTCTTACTTGTTTTGGGATCACTGAGATCATCAGGAAATAGAAGGGAGTAGTCCCTACAACCTTGCAGATGTTGACATGTAAGACTAGATTTTCTAGCAGTGTGCAAGAATAAAAATGGCAGAGGGAAACATCTTGTTCTCATCTCCCTCCCTTTTCCAAAACCCACCACCAAACCCAAGGAATATCATACCCAGGCCAGGGATAAAGTCACTGTTTATTTCAAGCTACTGTTAAGAAGCTGTTATTTGTTTAAAACTTCAAACAAGATTGCAAAATCATAAGCATAAAAATCAGCAAAGGATGTTCTTTTTCCCCCACCATAACATAAACCACAGTATGACAAATTAGCACGGGCCTGCAGCAATCAAGAGAACCCAAACCTTTACTATTCACAGAGGTTTTTAAGAATAAATTGCATAAATATTGAAACTACCCAGGACAGTAGATGAAAGAGTTCACAGTGTCATTGTCAAAAAGTGGGTTTCCCTTGACTACCCTCATAGTAAATCTTTTCAATTTGGATGCAGAGAAGACTTGTGAATGCAGAAATGTCTTTGGTTTTGTTTGGTGCCAGCCAACAGTGGGCAAAGTGCTTATAATATGACAATGATAATTTGCACATTCTCCTTCATAGTAGACATAGTACCTCTAATACTAGCCTGACTTCAAGTGGAATGAAGTTCAGGGAGGTTCTCAGTTCAGGAAACATATTCAGGTGCTGGAGCAGGTCCAGAGAAGAGCAACGAGGCTGGTGAAGGGACTGGAGCACAAGTGCCATGAGGAGAGGCTGAGGGAGCTGGGGGTGTTCAGCCTGGAGAAGAGGAGGCTCAGGGGAGACCTTCTCGCCCTCTGCAACTCCCTGACAGGAGGTTGGAGTCAGGTGGGGGTTGGTCTCTTCTCCCAGGCAACCAGCAGCAGGACAAGAGGGCACAGACTCAAGCTCTGCCAGGGGAGGGTTAGGTTGGATATTAGAAAGAGATTTTTTACAGAGAGAGTGATCAGGCATTGGAATGTGCTGCCCAGGCAGGTGGTGGATTCACCATCCCTGGAGGTTTTCAAGGTGAGACTGGATGTGGCACTTAGTGCCATGGTCTAGTAACCACAGTAGGGTTGGACTTGATGATTTTGAGGTCTTTTCTAACACAATTAATTCTATGAGTCTCTGAATCTATAAAAGGAGGAAGGAAAAAAATGCTCTATTTTGTGCCCTCATCCTCTTTGTCGCATACATTCATATGCATTTTGGGTAGACTTCCTTCTTGGAAATGAGGCAGCAGCACTAATAGGGGGAAAACAAGACTAGATATGGCAGAAAACATGGCTGGACAGGCATGTGATCATTCTGTCTACATATTATAGAAGAATCTGAGCAGGCAAGACCACAATCAATATGTGAGTCTGGATTGTGTGTTAGCATGGATGCCCAAGAAGAATCTATCACTTGGCATGCCAGGAGACCAGCCGTGCCGTGCCTCTGGCTTCAGTGTGGCAGCTCACAAAATATTCTCAGGGTGATAGACATGTCCCTTTTCAGAGTTCATATCAGCACAAGGTGCTGGAGTCCTTTTAAGAAGGTCCTTGCGTTTGTCTTGTCTGGTCTTTGCATCTACATGAGATAGAGAGGGCTAAACACTTGAAGTCTGCTTGTCCCAGGTATAACAGGGTTGGATTTGATGATCTTGGAGGTCTTTTCCAACTCAGTTGATTCTCTGCTTCTATGAACTGCAGTAGAAACATATGAATGCTCAGTCTTTTGCTACTGGGCAGAGCATGCCCTGCTCAAAGGCTGAATTTGACTACTGGCTTTAACTCCACACTGGGCACAGCTTCTGTAATAAGCTAGAAAATGAACTGATGGAGGAGTTATGTCCTGCAGGACTTGAGTATCAGGTTAGGAAGGGAGGTGAAATCTCCTTTTCACTTTAACAGTCCTATTGGTTTGAGCTTTTAGAGTTTGGTGGTGAAGAAGGGAAAATGCCATTTGGTTTGAATAGGCAGTTTCTTTGCATGCCCTTCGGTGTTAGTTTCCCTTGTTTAATGTGTGGGTATCATCCATGACAATGGGAAAGAGAGAAATACTTCAGAAAAACAAACAAACAACTCCTCCCTCTCTCACGAAAAAAAAATAAAGGAAAGAAAAAAAAAAGAAACTGCGGTTGTAAAACCACAAAAATTGGCAATGGGGGTCCAAGGCAAGTGTAAGCCTTGAACCTTTTAGTTCTTAAAAAAAAAAGTAGTCCAAACCATAAAACCCCCAAGCACAACAACTCTCTTTCCATGGAATCTAACTTAATGATGCTTCCCCTACCCCCTGCCCCCCCCCCCCTCCTTTTTTTTTTTTTTTTTTGAAAATTTTGAACAATTTATTTTAAGCTTTGGCATAAGTCTTTTTTTGATGCTTTATATTCTACAAAGAATGATGTTTTTGCTTTTGTTTTTCTGCTTGATTTTTACTTAGAAATTTAAGAAATGCCAAGTTTGCTCTGTTAAGGTTTTCCCAGTGATTTCCTGGACATCTCAGAGGAAAGGTATTGATATCTTTCTCAAAAGAACAGCAGGAGTGAAAATGTTGATTCTTTAGCAAAGAAAATCTTAATCAAAGCCTGTGTTAGCTACTGAAAAATAAAGAGTAATTTAAAACAAAAAGAAGAAATAGACTTTAGAATAATCTCACTTTACAGTTTCTTTTCCCCAGTTGTTTAGTTTTCACTCTCTTGACTTTTGAAATACCATGTGGTCAATCACGAGTCATTGACAACTGACTTTCTAATACAAAGGGAGAAAAGTAAGGGGCAAGAAAAACATACAGAGAGGGCTAATATTTAGAGGATCTGTTTTTTGTGCTTTCAGCTCTGCATGTAACACACCTGGTGACCCTTTTGTACTTCAATTCCTTGTTAGGTAAAGTGTGGATGAGAACACTTACGCTTTTTTTGTTTTTGTCAAAGTGCACTGAGATAGAATCACAGAATCCTCAAGGTTGGAGGAGATCTCTAAGATCATTGAGTCCAACCATTAACCTGTCACTGCTGCAACCCCTAAACCAGATCCTCCAGTGCCAGATCCAGATGCCTCTTCAACACTCCCAGGGATGGTGACTCCACCACCTCCCTGGGCAATATTCCAGTGCCTGAACACTCTCACAGGGAAAACATTTCTCGTAACATCCAATCTGACTCTCCCCTGTCTCAGCTTATGACTATTCCTCCTAGTCCTCAAAGTAAATCCTTAAGTACACAGTAAACAAATTATATTAATGGGGAAAAGCAAATCTGATAATTTCAAGTAGTGTTCATTATGTCATCTGGTTTGATTTTAGTGATAAAAATAAAGAAAATATAGATTCCAGCATCTAGTCCTTTTGAAACATCTTTTCACAAGTTACAAAAGGAGTGGAAAATAAACCCTCAGTATTTTCAGTTGTACCTCCGAGGAAGAAGACATATATGAACAGCTTTGGAAGCCTTGGCTGATAATCAGTCATGGGTGGGATTGGGCATGGTAGGAGTGGTCATGCAGGGCAAAGTGCATTTTTGACTACTGAAAATACTGGTTTTTCAATGTGAGCTGATAAGAATCTGTAATATGGAATGGGGCAGCAGTCACCACTGGAGGCCAGACAAGAAAATGATCCCTCATAAAATGTGGTGATTCAACTTTATGGATACTCTCCAATGACATGGGTCTTTAGTACAAGTGTCTGAAAGAGCCTGATTTCAAAGTAATTGCAGCATAACTACCGTGTAATTAATGCCTTAGGAATCCTAAACTCACTGAATTATGTGTGAGACCAAAGGTTAATTATAAGCACTGCAGACATTAAGGTAAATGCTGCTATATGGTTTCATGATCTTGATTAAGATCGTAATTAAAAATGTCAAAAGAGATTGTGAACTCTTTCTTCCCCTCTGCCCTCATCTGAAACTGGAGTGTCCTACATTTCATGGGCAATGATTTATGAACACAGATGGATTAAACTGAATAGTCAAATGATAGACTTTTCCAGCTGACCCCTGTGCTCTATTTTTTCGTGGAAGTTGCTGTCCACCTGAACATCAGAAATGGCTAAAGTGCATAGGTAGCTTCTGTTGAGGAACATAAGGTCATTGGCAAAACAAGGGGTCAAAAATTTCCAGGTACTAGAACATGCCAGGCTGTAGATAACTAGAGTTGAGGAGCTGCTTCATGGAAAATTTGATCATGTCTGCCACTATGGGAAGCCATTGATTTAAAAACAACGTAGGTAGAAAGGGAGCAGTTATAACAGGGGATTTCTGCCATCCAGCTTTGACTCACCATCATCTAGGGATCTACAGTCACTGACTGTCTTGTTCACATATTCCTCAGGAGCCTGAGTGTTGTCTTTTGTACACACACCTTAACATGGACAAGACAAAGCACCTCAATATCTAAATCACATATTGACTTGAAAGGGATCTAGGAATAGAGTATTCCTATGCTTATGACTTCACATACCAGTATAGAAAAAGTAGATCAGTTCTGTGTGTGGATGGGAACATAATATCTGGTAACTATAAAGACCAAATAAATGTCCTTTTGCATGGACTTGCTGAGATGCTCTTTGCATTCCAAGTTGAAGCACAGCAAGTCCATTAGTCCAAGTTCATAACTTTCTCCCCTTTCCCCATGTCTCTTTGGTATGCTTAACTGTGAAATTTTGACATGGTTGAGATGAATATGGTTGGGTTTTGTTGACCACTTCTTTGGGATAGGGAAGAATGTTTTGCTAATTTCGAGAGATAAAAACAAACGTGTTGAAGCAACATATTTTGGAATAAATTATTTGGTGTTTGAGTCATGTAAGAAGACATGTAAGAAGATCTTTAAATTAAAGAGGTAGATGATACGTCAGGGTGAGAAAGGGCAAAGTTGGCAGATTTGTGAATATCAGGATGGGCTTAATCTCTGAGGGACATTCACATGCTGAGGCATTCAGTCATTTCACAACAAAAAAGGAGTGGCAGCTGCTGAAGGTCACTTCAAGGGGTTTTATCAAGCCTGCTGGTTGAGATACCTGAGCAGGACAACTGAGAATGCTTCAGTCCCTTTTGTCTAATGGGGTAAAATCCTACGTCTTCCACTGACTGAGTTACACTTAGCCTCTAGGCTGTCAGTTAGTCTTGGTTTGTGTGGCAGAGCATTCTTCATCTTACTCTGTGAAGCTTTGCCACTGTGTAGGCAGTAGTTGACTATTGATTTGTCATGCTTCACTTTTCACTTGAGCATGCAAGTGAGGAAGAAGGGCTTGGATTACACAGAGAGATGTGTTTCTTCTCCCTGCTCCCAGGATATGTTGTGCATTCTGCATGAAATTTCTGCTTGATAAAGTAAAGAAAAAGTCCTGGTAGAAGAGAAAAAGGGATGCCTTCTTACTAAACCACTTACTGATCTTGCTGTGCTTCATTTTATGATATCTGTTCTGTGCTCAGAGCTTCTTGACTGTGTTTGAGGGACTGAGCATACTTCTAAGCAGGAAGCTTTCTTTGGAGATGTGACTTTGAGCTCCCTTGAGCTAAGGGAAGGACTGCAATCCTTTACTGCCTGAGCAACCACTGGGTGGTTATACAAAGGCAGGATTCCATCTGCTTTCCCAACCTGTTTTTAATAGAAAAGCATCAGCCAAGCTTGTTTTTATTTTTTTTCCAGAGGCAGATATGTAACACGAGTAGAGGCTTCTGGGTTTCAGATACCCAGATACCCTGTAAAACAAACTGCTCCCCTCAATGATCAGGATTTCCTTAAACCCTTCTTCTATGCCACTTCTAGGTAGTTGCCTCCTGAATATGTTGCCATCAGGTGCTTGCATGGTGTATTGTCTGCTTTGGATTAAGTTCTGAGGCATGAACTTTATCCTATGAATTGAATAGACAGCCTGGGGCTCCCTTTCCTTTTTGAATTTTCCTGTGGGATCTGAGGTACTGAAAGATAGGTGTTATAGCCTAGCACTGAAGTTGCTAAATCTTTCATCATATCTTGTCCAATTTAGCTACAATGCAAATGAATATCCTTTACTTTTGAAGCATGGCTGATAATCTGAATGCACATTTTGAAAAAGAGAAGGTTTGGGTAATCAATATGTTAGCAAGAGGCTCATCCTGTCTAAGGTTCCTGAAGGATTATGCTGCAGAGTAAGAAAGAGAACTAGATTAAACCATCAAAATGATTGTATCAGGAAATACATACATCATGCAAAAATATAAAAGCAAAAAAAGTGGAAGGACAATCAACAAAGCACAACTGTTATTGACATAATTTCTGGGATTTTTTTTCTTGCCTTTCTCTTAAAGACAATTATGAAAGAAGGACAAGTAGCTTACCAGATTCACTGGTATGCTCTGGGAAATCTTTATGGTGAGTATTTGAATCTCAAGAGCATTCAAGTATACTGTATGAATTGGTGTCTGGAGATCTGTTTTCTCTTGCCTTGAACCTCATATTTGCCTTCCTACCACTAGAAAAAAGCATGTAAATATCAGAATATTAGCAATTCATGCACCAATGTAAATGACTACACGGAAAGAACTGGGTAACTTTGCAGTTGTGATACCCATAGTGGAAATAATTCACCATTCCTGGAGGTTTTCAAGACAAGGCTGGATGTGGCATTTAGTGCCATGATCTAGCGACCACAGTAGGGTTGGACTTGATGATCCTGGAGGTCTCTTCCAACCTGGTTGATTCTATGATTCTATGATTCATAAATCACAGTTTTTAGAAGTGCATGTTAAAGAAGACTTTTCTGTTTAGTGGCAAGTCTGCTTTCTCTCAGGAGTCAGTGCTTGCATGGTAGGTTATCCTGCTACTGCTTTTCTTCATTGGTCATGTATTACTTCTTCCCAGCTTGCCTCC
>NW_008675515.1:12899-69697 GCF_000695815.1 Acanthisitta chloris
ATGCGTGGGGAAATGACCAGATGTGCTAGTTTTTTTAAGACAATTATAGCAGTTTTTTCAATTTTCCAGACATTTTTTTCATTTCTTATTAACTCACCGGTGCCAGGAATTGGATTTTTCCAGTATATAAATCCTAATTAGGAAGCCAAAGAATTGAGTGTCCCATTTTATTCCTGATGTGTCATTTCCCCTCTGTTCTTGGTTAATTGGCATTTTGAAAAGCCAACTCTTGTGTTTTTAAGGGTAAAAAAAGAAATACAACAAGAGTATTTTGGGACAGAAATGAAAATCTGGTAAAGGGACAAAAAATTAAAAGAAGGTGTAGTTGGGATCAGGTCCATCAGGGAGTTCTGGGATTGTACGGTATGGAAGCCTGTGGAATGGCTAAGCTGCTGGAGGCTCAGCTACATCTTCCTGGCACCAGGTGTGATTGAACCCCATCCTGACACGCCTGTGTTGCTGTCTGCTTGCCATGGGCATGGAATGAGTTACTAAATGATGCCAGTCCTGAAGAACATCTACAGATTGATTTGGTAGAGCAAAAGCAGTGTTTGGTGCACTGCTGATGTAAGTTTCTCTTCCAGGCTTTCCTTGCTGCCTCCGTTTCTTCTTATCAAGGACCAGAAATAGAAGAGAGGAGGAGGAGGAGGCAGAGGCTTGTCAAGAGTGAGGGTATCCTCAGATTTTGAGTTTAAGGACACTTGTAGCCTTGGTATGTGCTTAGGGATGCCCTGAGCCTGTGGGAGGGGTTGGTGGAGGGATTGTCAGTCCCAGGGAGGATGAAGTAGTATGTCACATTTGAGAGATGTGAGAATGAGCAGGTTAACTGTGTCAGCAGAATTGTACTAAAAGGTGCTTTTCTGGATCGATAGGATAATAGGGAACTGCAGATGTTTGTGAGGTTCTGGGATTCACCTGGGTGGTAGAAGGAAAACATTCCATTTATGAGTGAGGTAAAAAAAAAGGTTGTGTGTTCCAGTTGGCATTGATATGTTGCGGTTTGAGGCTAAATGAGATCCATCAAAAGACGAGATGACAAAGTGGAGGTTATTGCCACCTCATACTGGACAGTTTGCATCCTGGGAAGGAAAAGGGGAGAGTGTGGGTAGAAGATGGTGCCCTTTTTAGCTTCTACCAGGATGTTATTGAGGACAGAAGTAAAGGAAACAAACCTCATCATTCAGTTCCACAACTTACTGTGGATGTCAGCTGGTAAGGAAGGAAATAAATAGCAAGGCTTTTTGTCAGCTAGGAAGGGGTAACTCAGTACAGATCTTACCCCATCTCCAGAAAGGCCTATCCAAAACTTGAATCTTTTGAGGTTTGAGGTTCAGAAAAGGATGATTAATACCTTTTATATTTTTTTTCTCTGCTAATGCATTAATTGGTTCCAGGCAGACAGGGAACAGCAGAGCCAAGATATTGCAAGAAAGGCTGCAGTCCAGGTAATTCGAAGACTGTCAGGAGGCTGAGAAGCACCAGAGGTCATACTAAAACCTGGAGTCTTTCATTTCCCAGAATGTTTCATAGGTCCAGGAGGTCTGAACAGTGTCATGGTTTTGGGTGCTCAACTAGAGAGAAAGAAAGCAAGCAAAAGAAGAAGGGAAATGTCAGAGTACTTTGGAGTCATTCCAGCACTGCTGTGCTGCCTTTAAAGGGAACCTCAGGAATTTGTCTGCTGACCCTGGGGACTGTATTTCTGTCTCCTGAGATCATCCTCCCAGCTGGGCAAGATCAGTCTTTAGCACTGCATACTAGCATTCCTTGTCCTGAGGCACAAGCATTACCTTTACTTATGACCCAGTTGAGGGCTAGTATTCTTGGCTGCATGCATGTGGGTGGCTCACTTCACTAGCCAAGGCTTGAGCCTGTTATTTATTTACTACCCACTTGGGTTGTGGCTGCTTTAAAACATGTCATTGCAGAATTCATGCCTAACAGGTGCTCTCCCCTTTTAGCTGTCTGACTTGGTGGTGTATTCTCCCAGTGTGAGTACTGGGAGAAAAACAGCACAACAGTCTTTGGGGGGTTGCATCACCAAATCCTGCCCTGCCAGTCAGTAACAGCACAGTATCACCAAACCACAAGAGCTTTTACATGAGGCTTTTATTTAAAGGAAGTAAAAAACCATGCTGGTTTTAGTCATATTAATGTCTCCTTTTTATTAGCTTTTAGGGAATGAGCAACAGCTCAGTGACTTGTGTTTGTAACAAATACAGGTTATGAAATAAATGTATTTCATTATTTGCTCATTTTGCAATGAAAGGCTCTCTGAGTCTGCCTCCTAAATGGTTTAACTCAACATTAGAAATGATGCTGCCAAATACCGACTGATTCAATAGATGATGAGTCTCAAATTCCTCTTTTACATGGGGAATGTGATATAGAACAATGACCTCAATTTTCAGCTGTGTCCTCAGATTCACCTCCTTTTTGGCTGCCTCTCTTTCTTTTTCTGTAACTTATCGTAGTTTTTCAAGTCCTGAAGGTCTTATGAGGGCACTACTATTTAATAATTAGACACTATGGCTCTGGTGGGTCTTCTGGTGACATCTCTTACAACTAACGAGTATTTAATAGAACGTAATTAGAAGCTCTGATCCTTAGACCTTGACCTGTCTAGACCTTGTATACAGCTAAGTGACTAGACAGTCCTTAACACTCATTAGGAGTTATCTGCACCCCACTTTGCAAAGCTATGTGAGGAAACTGTTTGGATTTAGCCTCAAGCCACCTGCTTCGTAATCTGTTGCTGTGCACTCGGTTGATCCCGCTGTCCTTACAGTAACTGGAAAGCTACCAATGATTTCATTTCAAAGCAAATATTCTAATTCAGGAAGCATAGGATGGAAATCTGGTTGCTGCATTTGATAGCATGAGATCTTCCGAAAGTGTGTAAATAGGAAAGATTACTTCAATGCTGTGGAGAAACTGGTCACGTGATTGTAAAATGGAAGGAAAAACATCTAAAGATAGTTAAGGCAGTGAGCTAAAATGTGTTTTGGTAGAGTATATTCAGCTGGGATATATATAATAGTGCTCTTTTTACAGATAGCAGATTTGTCTTGTTCTTATTTCTGTATATCTTAAAAGCAAGTTAACACTTTTTACTATGGGTTGAAAAAAATTTACATGAAAAAGAAAATCTATGTATGCATTTCTGAAGACTTGTGTCTATTGGGCATGACACTAAGAAACACAAGGAACAGGTTTCTTTCTTCTCCATTAATTTTTGAATGTGTATGTGCCCATATTGTAAAATATACTTAAATATATTTTGTCTAGTCCATATACCTATTTCCTCTCTTTCTTACTCACTTTACCTTCAATGGGCTAGACTCGTTTGGTCTGAGTTTTAACTCAGGCTTTGGAATCCATTACCATTCCACATATCTAGGTTGTTTTTTTTTAAAGATAAATGCGACAAATCATGTAACGAAGGAAAGGAACAAGATTTCTTTGATAAATTTTCAGTGGCTTAGGAAAAGGATCCAAATGCATTCTTAATATATTTGATCTTGATCCTTTCTGGAATAGACTCGTTTGGTCTGAGTTTTAACTCAGGCTTTGGAATCCATTACCATTCCACATATCTAGGTTGTTTTTTTTTAAAGATAAATGCGACAAATCATGTAACGAAGGAAAGGAACAAGATTTCTTTGATAAATTTTCAGTGGCTTAGGAAAAGGATCCAAATGCATTCTTAATATATTTGATCTTGATCCTTTCTGGAAATGATTATATGTCACCAAATGCATCCATATATAGAAGACAGATCTTATTTTAGGAAGTGTCCAAATGATCTTGTTAATGCTAATGCAACATTTCAATTATTTGTCTTTTGAAAAGTGTTCTGTTTTGAGATGTTAGTTGCAAATAGAGGAAATGAATTGTTGATGTAGTAGGGAATAATTTACTATGTCTGGAGAGTTCTAAAGCAAAACATCTGGATCAATTTGTTTACAGAGTCCCTGTAGATAAAAAGCACTATCTCTTCAAAGGATCAGTTTCTGCCCTTTCTGAAGAATCATTGGGGAAAAAAAAGGAAAATTTGCTATCATTGGACACAGAGAAAGCTCTTGGGAATTTGTTTATTAAGGGATCCAAAGAAAGTTTGAAATCCTGTTTCACAGGAGATCAGCTAGTTGCTGAAAATATGATGTGGTTTTGTGATCCTAATTTAGCCTGGCCTGCTTCTCTGCTTCCCCCACACCCCTCATCTTAAAAAGTTATACATTTTAGCAGCTAAGAGTAAACACAGCATGTTAGAGATATGCCAGAGCTGGATGTGGAACGGAGATCAAACCTTTGGTTTCATATTGATGAGAACATCCTATGAGAATTGAAGCTTTTTGTGATGTAAGAAGTAAACCTATGTTTTCATTTTGAAAATTCTTTTCTTGGTGCTATTGAATTCAATGGGTAGTAACCCTTAACTTAGAGAAAGACATACATAGGTTGAACTTGTGCTTGAAATGTTCTTTAGCAAAAGAGTAAAATAAGAACTGTTTTGTATTCAGCTGTTGCAATCTGGAAGAGTGTAGAACACCTTTTGTTGATCTTGCACATGCTCTTGAGAGGTATTTTTGGTTCCTTCTTGGGGCTGTTGAGCCTGGAGAAGAGAAGGTTGTGTGGAGATCTCAGAGCACCTTCCAGGAGCTGAAGGGGCTCCAGGGAAGCTGCAGAGGGATCTGTGTTAGGAGCTGCAGGGACGGGACAAGGGGCAATGGGGCCAAATTGAACGAGGTAGATTTGGGGTAGATATTAGGAAGAAGTTTTTTATTCTGTGAGAGTGGTGAGACCCTGGCCCAGGTTGCCCAGGGAGGCTGTGGCTGCCCCAACCCTGGCAGTGTTCACAGCCAGGTTGGCTGAGCCTTGAGCAACCTGCTCTGGTGGGAGGTGTCCCTGCCCAGGGCAGGGGTTGGGACTAGATGATCTCTAAGGTCCATTCCAAGCCCTAAAATTATGTGATTCTATGATCTATGATTCCCCTTCAACAAATTTAGGGAGCAGCAATTGGTATCATCACAGTGAAGTTTGAAACAATTTTATCAGTAGGTTAAATTATAATGGTAATTTTATTTTGAATGCTGGTACAATCTCCTGATGTGACTGTAGGTGTTCTGAGGGGATCTTTGTTGTTTGTACTAACTATTACAGAAGACTTTCACTTCAGCTATGTTAGCAGTTAATAATGACCATAGTGCTGGAGGTGTGTGTGAATACTGTGTGTTTTCAAGAGCTGCTCCAGGCATTTCCCTGATTTGTGGTATTTCTTTCAGATGTTTTCTGCATTTACAGGAATTCAGGTTGAAAAGTGAGGTTGAGCCATGACAGATAAAGGCTTAATGGATATATTCCTCTAGGAGGACACTTTTTACAGATCTTGTATGTTACCTTAAATTTTTTTATCCTTCAATATTGCCTTGTATGCATCCTTTTAGTTAAAATACTGATGCAAAATACTAACATTGAATTTTAATTGTGGTTAGAGATTTGACATGCTCAGATATCTCTGAAAAAATCAGAATCATGGGATGATATTGCCTATATAGCCATCCTTTTTCATCTCCAAGGGAGATGTCTCTCCCACTAGTACATCTTTTCTGCTGTTGAGAGCCATGAAATCTCCATCCTTCCTGTGGGATGTTATCCTTGGAGCATCAAGGGACTTAAACAACCTTGTAGTAGAAGAATGGCCCTGGGACAGAACATGGGTCTCCTTCCATCCTGAGTCTGATTATGAATCTGAAGGTTGTGTTTCAGACAAACTTCAGGGCAATACAAATTCAATTGCAACTCAGCATCGGCATCCACAAAGGCCAGCTGAGAGTCCTGTTGTTGTTGACAGTATACTGAGCTCATAAAAACAAACAGGATCATTATATAAATCAAAAGAAGATGAAAGTAGAACCCACATCTTTCAGCTTTAATACTAAAAGTCTGCCTGGAGGAATAAAAGATACTTCCTGTAAGGGTGATGAGTTGAAATTTCCTTTTGAGTTTTCTCATTTTAAATGGTAAAGAGAAGGGGAGAATGGCCTGATTAAACCCTATGGGTTGGGATTTTTCCTTATTCCAACATGCAGGTTTGTTTGAAATGAGTGAGAAGACCTTACTATTTTCAGTTCATTTTATGACACCAGCCCTGTGAAATGATACTGCTTATCTCCATCCTGGGGCTCTGAAAGGAAAAAAGAGAGTATTTGTCTTTCCCAAAAAAACACAGAGAAGTCATTATACTTGCCTGGATTAGATGTCCTGCTGTTTCTAGATCATGCAGTATTTATTTAAACCTGTGTTCTCTTGCAGAGGGAGTGTGTTTTCATGCAGATGCTGAGTAATCTCCCAGTAGTGTGGAGGACATTGAAAAGAGTTTTGTGCAGCACTTGTTTCTTGGTGTGGACAAGTGAGGTGTGTGCATAATAACTAGTTAATTAGGTGTGTTTATACATTTGTTGAGAGCAATTAAACAATGTGATCTGTAGCAGTAGGGTCTCAGAAGTCACTACATGTATATTTATTAGAAAGTGGTTTAAGCACTCAAACCAGTGTTTTAGGTTTACTTTGCAGAAGTGTTTTTGTTCATTTAAAACCAGAAAAGCAATTTTATGCTTTCTTTATTTTGTTGTTTAGTGAAATAATCTCAAGGACTTCTGGTAATTGCTGGAGAAATTAATGGAGTTTTTGGACAAGGTTCTGTGATATGGAAGAATTTAGAGTGAGATCCAAAAAAGCACTTAGATGCCTAAAGAAGAACTTAGGCAGAATCTAGATACCCAAATCCAAGGGAGTGATTCTAATGCTCTGTGCAGAGACCCAGAGGCTCTGCACTGCTGAAGCTCCTTATGTTGCTGAGAACCCAGGGTTCTGGTCATGCATGTGCTCCACAGTGTTGTCTCAGGTTGGAACTTACCTGTTTCATTTGGATACTTGGACAAGTTGGAACATATCTATCTCAATTATCTATCTCAATGAAAGATCCCACCGGACTTGCTGATTTTGACATTGGCAAAAAACTTACAACTCCATTACCTCTTAATCCCATTTCCATCTTCTTTTATTCTGTTTTAACTTCCAAGTCTCTGCAAAGAGGCATCTTCTTCTTTTATGGCTTCTTTCTGCTGTAGACATGAGATGTTTGAAGAGAAATGTAGTTTTGATGAAATATTTTGCTGCACCAGTCAGGTGAAGCAACAAATTAATTCCCTGATCAAGGTTTGGGGATCTCCTGTCCTTACAATTACATTAAGGATTATATTTACCTTGCAGTATTCAACTGATTTTCCAAAATAATAGGAAAAGAATCCCTTATCTTTGATAACATCTTCTGGTCTTTTGAAATGGATTTAAATGATCTGCTATACTTCCAACCCATCCTTGGAGGTGTGGTGGTATGATACAGTCCACATCCTTGAGTATGTAGTGTTCCCAGCTTCTGACCCTAAAAAAGAAGGGATTAAACACAATCTGTAGTGCTCAGCATGCATAATTCTGCAGGGATGGGTCAAGTATTTCTGTAGTCTATGAGGTCTTGGTAGCATAAATTGGGAGATACAGATTGCCAGCAGAATTTAACTTATTTTTAGAAGCAGAGCTTTACTAATGTGTCTCATATGACAAAGTGCCTGCTGAGACTACTTTGCAGTATTATGGGCAGCATCAGGATAATGTATTTTTAGTGTTGGGAAAGCTGTAATTAATAGTGAAGGAATAAGTTCCCCAGGTTTGATGTGCATTTTTCACCTTTAAATCAAGGTCAAGGGTGGGTTGATTTCTAAAGGAGATCTCTAACACAAGTGATAGCAGTGTCCAGGTATGGCAAGACAAAAGGTATTAGAAAATGAACTGCTATAGCTAATGAGGGGTAGAGTATGTGATACATCTAGCTTATCATAATTTTGTTCTTATGGACCTGGGATGCTGGATAACATGCACAGTCCACAGAGGACAAGAATTTTGTAGTGCTACACCTGAATACAGTTACTGCTTTATTTTAGATTGCAGAGGTTTGTGCTTTTGTTGATGCAAGATTTATTTCATAGAATCATGGAATCACCTGGGTTGGAAAATACCTCCAAGATCATCAAGTCCAACCCTACTGTGGTCACTAGACCATGGCACTAAGTGCCACATCCAGTCTCACCTTGAAAACCTCCAGGGATGGTGAATCCACCACCTCCCTGGGCAGCACATTCCAATGCCTGAGCACTCTCTTCCTAAAAAATCTCTTCCTAATATCCAACCTAATCCTCCCCTGGAAGAGCTTGAGTCTGTGCCCTCTTGTCCTGCTGCTGGTTGCCTGGGAGAAGAGACCAACCCCCACCTGACTCCAACCTCCTGTCAGGGAGTTGCAGAGGGTGATAAGGTCTCCCCTGAGCCTCCTCTTCTCCAGGCTGAACAGCCCCAGCTCCCTCAGCCTCTCCTCATGGCACTTGTGCTCGAGTCCCTTCACCAGCCTCGTTGCTCTTCTTTGGACCTGCTCCAGCACCTCAATGTCCCTCCTGAGCTGAGGAACTCCCTGAACTTCATTCTGCTTGCAGTCAGGCTAGTATTAGAGGTACTATGTCTACTATGAAGGAGAATGCAAATTGAATTGATCTATATGTTGGCCAATAGCAAAGATGTGATAAGAGAAATTGGTGACATCATTGTTCTTTAGCTCATGAGTTATTTTCTTCTACTGTAAAGTGAATGGTTTGGAGCATACTGGAATGAGCTGGAAAATCCTACAAGATTTGTGAGTGGAAACAGGCATAATATTAATTGAAGGCTGATAAAATTAAAATAATCTTTTGAGACCCATAAAATTGGCAAGTGGCAGGACTAGAGGATTTATAAGGCAGTTGACAGAAATCAAACCTGTTTGATTTTGTTTGTTCTATGAACAAACTGTCAGGTGTTGCTTTCAGTACGTGCCATAGTACAAGTGGTTTATTGCCTTATCTGAACAGCTTTATACATCTCAAAAGAGCAAAGGATTGTACTTTTCTCACCTGAATATATGAAGACCAAATTAAATCTGTTTCTTCCAGAGAGGCCAAGATTTTCCAGGGTTTTCCCTGCTTGCACTAATTTATAGCATGGACCAAAGTCCATTTTCTGGACAGGAGCAATCCCTGCTCAGTGCGTTAGGAGTTGCACAGTTTGTCTCACTGATAAGTTGATTACATCTCATTTGCATGAGAGCAAGTGGTTAATTCTTTTACTTGAGTAAAAGGAACTATGATAACTGTAGGAACTGTGATAACCCATGTGCATGAAGTTTGGCTGTGAACTGTAAAGGCAGCACTGCTGGGTGAAAACCTTAGTGTGACCCTCTGAGCAGGGTAACCTGCATCACACCTTCGCTTCTTCACTAGTAGAGCTTGGGGAGCAAAGTCCAGAGCAACTGATGTAGGTGACAGCCCAGTCAGGTGTCAAAGAGGACTTGCATGTACAGACTAACAGCATTTGAACAAGCAGTACCAGAGATTTTCTCATAGGAAATTATTCCAGAGTGGCTCCTCCTGATAGATTGCCCTGGATTAATTTTCTGCACAAATTCTCAGGTAAGTCTGTGCAAGGCAAATGATTCCAGAAGGTGCTATCTCATCAGGGTTTAATCAGGAAGATTTACATTTAAATTCACACTCCACAATAATCCAAATTATCTTCTCTGTATGGGTCAGTCCTCATATCTGTTAAGACCCTTGAATTTCCTTTTCCAGTTTGTCTTCTGTTTAAAAACAAAACAAGAAAAGACATTAAAAGCATAGTTATTCCCTTGCCACCATCCAAGGCAATTTGAAATGGTCACTACAGAGGACAATTTCTGGTTCTAATACAGATTAGACAGTACCCAAGGTTTGATTAAATTACACTGACTGTTAAATTAACTGGCACTAGAAGTTAGTGACAGCATTGTAACAAACTATTATGAGATCACTTACAGTCAGGCAGCAACCATATAACATCTACATGCTTCTGCTTATCCTGCACTGACATGGAAATTGGTCTGACACACGTGACCTGTGTTAGCTGGGGAATTTCTCTTCTGAAGCCAATTGCCACACTTTCCAAATGCCACAGGCAAAACCTGCTCCAATCCTGTAATCCCATTCCATAATATAGACTTCCATGTACTTTGGAGCACAAAACCAGAATGTATCTTGCTCAGTTAAAATATTTAGCTTGGTCTTCATTCACTGCATTCCAGCTACAGGAGAGTGGAATTTGAAGATGGTTTACTTGAGCCAAATTTTGCAGTCTTTAATTGAACAAAATATTCAGAGGGCAATATAGTTCAATATCTTCTCTCTTTGCCAGTGGATGTGAAGTGCAGTGATAGGCAGAGCTCTTTCTCTGTGATTTTAACCTGGGGAATATAACAAAGCTCTTGCTGTGTAGCTGTATTTTCATAAATTCCTTTCCCAGATCTCTAAAACATGTATTCTTCCATGAGAATTAGAAGAGAGATCCTCTATGTGCAAGAAAATATTTAAGATTGACACTGATCTTGTTCTGGAACACTACTGGGAGTCTATGGGTTTCAAGAAAACACTTGAGGACAGCAGCACATACTCATAGATTTCTCCCACCTGCCCTCCCACTCCTTGACAAATACCTAAATCTGTCATACTCAGTATGTTTTACTCCTCATCTGTAAATGCTTTTAGGCAGCAAAACATGGATAGCATTTACCAAGACCTGAAGATTGGGGTTGAGATTTTGGGTTCATTTAATGTTCCTTTAAAAAAAAATTGTGAGAAAAGAAAACAGTGATGAAACCATCTGCATTAATCACTGTTGATAGTTCAGGAAAGAACTGGGACTGCCAGAGCCTAAAACTTTTCATAAAGATAGTTTATGTGCAAAAATGAGCAGAGGAAACATTGCAAAAATGCTTCTTACAAACCAACGCTGTAAGAATGCCATTCTTATGAATTTCTGAGTTTTAAATCTGGTTTACAATTGCTTTGGACATGTTTAAAACCACACACAATCTCCTCCCTTCATTCTATTTTATTCTGACAGCTTAAGCAGCAAGGTGACTATATTCTGAAGTAATTATTTTATTGCTATAAAAAAAATAAAAATATATTACTTTATTGTATTCCTTACCATGGAGGATCTCAAAGCATTTTACAAAACATATTGTATTTCTAGCAAGTGCTCTGCTTCCCATTGACAAATATCCACTTCTGAGGCAAATGCAGCAACATATGGCAATGAATTTTAGGTGTCTGTTCTGAGGGCCAAGGGGAATTTCTTATGCAGCTGAATTTGAGCATGAACTTGCGGGTACAGGAGAGGCAGAGGTCTCATACCCAGCCTCCTTCTGTCACATGCAATGTAGAATCTCATCAATAATGTGCCATCTGATATGTAGGTTAATACTCTGCTGAGTATTTGATGCAGGGGTTGGAATGTGTCAGCTATTGGAGGTTTTTTTGCCTTCTTAATAACTAAAATGTGAACTCTTCCTTTACTTTGGCTAAAGTTATAGGCACAGGGTAGAACAGCATTACACATTGTAGTTCAGCCAGTTTTTGTTAAGCAGCAGGACCATAGGAACAGCACATACACAGTGTTTGTCTTTATTGCTGATTCAAATCTTTTAGATAAATTCGCCTATGTCATGGCATGTATTCCAGTGCTGAATGAGCTATTGAGTGTGCACATAGAATGATAGAACCATCAAGGTTGGAGGAGACCTCTAAGATCACCAAATCCAACCATTAACCTGTCACTGCTGGAACCCCTAAACCCTAACCCATATCCTCCAGTGCCAGATCCAGATGCCTCTCCAACCCCTCCAGGGATGGTGACTCCACCACCTCCCTGGGCAATATTCCAGTGCCTGAACATCCTCACAGGGAAAACATTTCTCCTCACATCCAATCTGACTCTGCCCTGGCTCAGCTCAAGGCCATTCCCTCTAGTCTTCTCCCTGCAGCCCTGGCAGGACACACATCCCACACCTCTCTCCAGCCCCTTGTCAGGGAGCTGGTGAGAAAGCTGTAGATGTACAGCACATCAAACTGATAAGGAGAAAGTATTTTTTACAATTCAGGTAGCATCATGTAGACATAACACTGCATTGGACTCACTAGTCCACCTGAAAGATTTGGATGTTGAATCAGTGATGTATAACAAGTTGAGATGTGATGTGGTGAGATGTGGTGTCGTTTCAAGACAGAAAACCCTAGTTCCCCTGAGTGCTTGGCAGAGAGTCTCTGAGCTGGAGTAGCCTTGCTGGTGTAGAACAGAGAGCCCCATGACTAAATGCAAGGCCTTAGATTCTGTGAATGGAAGGGCTGAAAATTCCCAGGAAGCAATTTGTTTGTGTTCAGAAAGGATATTCAATCTAAGCATGGTTTCTGGCTCATTTTGTATTGATTATAGAACAACAGGCTCAACAGGTTCATCTGTTCAGCAGTGGTATGTCATCCTACCATGGTCTTCTCCTGGTCTTGCTTATATTTTCCTTAAGTGTCTTCCTTCTATGTGATGGGCAGACAGCAGCATTTTTAACAGATGTTTTTCACAGGCTATTGCATAATTATTTTTCAACTGGCTTCTAAAAGCAGATGTTTCCATGTCTTTGTTCTTTCCCCTCCTGACACTTTAACACAAACAGCAGATTCCACTGCTGCTGTCCTTTAGGTCTAGTGAAAAAACTACCCTAGCAGTGATGTTGGGTTTTTTTTCAGCCTATTTGGCAATAATAAACATCTACAGGCACAATTCTCCTCCCTTTCTGCCTTGTCACTAGCATTGCTTACAGATACTATCTCAGGCTTTCTCTTTTAGAAATGTTGCCTTTCTCCATGACCTTTGCCCACAGTTTAGTATTTGATCTTTACTTTCTTCCAAAACTTTATTTCTAGTAGCATCCTGAGTGAGCAGCTGTGAATCTTTTACTCTCTGGAGCTTTGGTGTATAATTTTTTACCTCGTGCCAGGGTAGATCACAACTTCCACTGTAGCATCTCTGTCACCATGAAGATCTTTTGGTATGATTTTGGATACTTTTTTTTTTTTTTTTGTCAAATAAGCTCATTTTACTTTCCTCTCTCATGAATAGACATTCAACAACTGGACTTTTCCATTGTTTACAGAAATAACCCTGCTTTCTTGTAAACCATTTTGTAAGAGGACTTCCTAATTTGACTACTTGTTCCTCAAAGACTAAGGGAATGCAATGAAGAAAGAGAAAAAGGGCAGGCCCAGGCAAGTTTCACCCAGCCGTAATTTATCATCACAAAAGATGAACTCTAGCTGTTAGCCTAAAATGATAATAAATGCTAGGATCAAGAAAACAAAAGCTTTCTAGTAAATCTACTCTCTATCTTGATTCAAACCTCACAGATTTTTACCTCCAGCGTGTGGAACATCATCTGATGATCTAGCACTACAGCTACCTGATAGACTTTGTCCTATTCTGATTGTGACTTATTTGCTAATTAGTGTGGGGTGTAGTAACAAGGATTGTCTTTTCTTCATCTTTTCCTTTTTACTGGATTTTGAGGAAAGCAAAACATTTTTGAAAGGTGTAACACATTTTTAATTTCATGAGAGCTTTACCTGGAGCTCAGAATCACAGAGTAGCTGTGGATAAAAGAGACCACTGGACATCACAAACTCCTTACTCAAAGCCAGGTCAAGGACAGCAGGTTGTTTGGGACAGTGTCCAGTTGCATTTTGAATATCTACAAAGGTGGAGACTTTTGATCCTCTCAGGATTCTGTATTCCACCATCCTGTGGTCACTGCAGTCAAGGCTTCCCTCAATCTTCAGGTCTCTCACCAGTTCTTCTGTGTTTACAAGTCCGAGGTCCAGCTCAGTCCCTCCCTTCATTGGCTCCTCAAACACTTAGGTCAACAATGCATTTCAGAAACCTCCTGAATCACTTGTGCCATGCTGTCTTCTGCCCCAGAAGATCTTAGGGTGGTTAGGGTCTCCACTGAGGACCAAGTCCATGTTGTCTGAAGAAGGTTCTCATCTGTTTCTTCCCACTCAGTTGGTCAGTAGCAGTTGCTGATATTGCCTGTGTTGATCAGTCCTATCCCTTTACCTGCGAGCTCATAGCTGTATCATTTCTGGTTGTGCCTAAGTCACAAAAGCATCTTTGAAGGGTGACACTAGACACCTGACCCTCTGAGAATTTTAAAAATATACTGGACAGACTAATAGGAGATGTGCTGCAGGAAACAAGCTTACATTGTAAAGGAAAGGGACTGGATGGTATCTTTTCTTTTTCATCCAATTTCTTTTTGTATTTCCAGTTGGAACCTCAGTGTTCATCATTGCTGCTACTTCTGTTTGTGGCACCAGGATAACAGCTTGAATGAATGATGGGACTTTACTGATATTGGCATTCTCTGAACCTTCTTATTTTTCCCTCTTCCAATGAAATGTTTGAAGCTTCGTGAAACCTTTTTTTTTTTTTGTTTCTTTTTCTTCTTTCCTGTGTTGGTGATTATCTTAGCGTTTCAGTGTTCTGGCAAACTTAGCAATCACTTCTTCTCCAACAAAAACAACTTTTATCAGTTTTATTATGACACAAACGTTTGGTGAAAAATGAATTTGTATTTGACTTTTCATGTTGTTTTCCTTTTCCCTGAACTATTTCTCCTGTATCTGATTGTTTTCTCTGCTGTGTATTAAGTCTCGATGACCACAAAAGGGTGGAACATGACAGAAACATGTAGCAGATGAAGATGATTTTTGTTTCAATTTTTTTTGTTCTCCAGGTATCTGTTGAATTATCTACTCAATAAGATGTCTTATTTTATCTTGTCTTCCTCATCTGTTTTTTCAGGCTTAAATTTCTTTTCAAAGTGCTGCTAGGCAGTCTTAAGCCAAAAAAAAGACATGTTTACTTCAGATATAAATGTACTCTTGCAAAGGGAACCAAGTGGTCAGTCTTGTAAAACCATGGGAAACTTTCTTGCAGATTACAGAAAATGAAGGAAGAAAGTTTGCTAATTGTAGTGTAGTTGCTAACTGTGTGAAACTGTCTAACCATTATCCCAACTACATAGAAAAAAAAAAGAGACAACAAAAAAGTTAGTGGCTTCTGCACTGAAGTATTCCTTCTTTTCCAAAGCATAATCCAACTTTTTTCTTGAATTAATGTACACAAGTGACTTTAACTGCTGGCTGCATAACTTTTGGCAGTTTGTTTGATATTCCAACCAATCTTTGTATAAAAAAAATTGTCTGAATTTTTTATAGGTTTGTCCTCCTGCCCAGAGTTTAATCCACGATCTCTTATTTTGAAAACAACTGTACTTACAGGGTTGCTGTTAAGTAGTTTGGGCCTTGCATTGTAAGGTTGTGGTTAGTGGGCAGAAGATTCATAGAACTTAGAATCATTAGACACATGTTTATCAACAGTTTAAAAAGAATAAAGCAAATGAGGCAATTCCACTGAAATATTCCGATATACTCTTCTTATTATGCAGTATGGGAATAATTTATGCTTTCACAACAAACTCTGTTTTGTTTCTTAAAATTTTTGGAAATATAAATTCACTGAGAAATAAATGGCTTGTCAAGTTGCTCTCTCCACACTCTCCACATTGAGTGTAGAGTGGCAAAGGAACTAGCTGAGTACCAGATGAGGATGACTATGACTATGATTATTTCTGCTGATCCTTTTTCCACTTTCAATGCGTTGGTTGTGTTAACAAGGTATGTAGGAATTTTTGGACTCTCATAAGTGCACACTTAGGGAACTGAGTATTAATCTGGAGAGTCAAGGCTGTGTACAAAGGTGAAGCAACATTTTCTTTTGTTTAAGAATATACTTAGATGTACCTTGCCTTTGTATCTCCTTTTCTTGGTGAAGAAAGGCAGTAGATGGAAGTCACTGCTGTTGTTGAATCTGACCTGGCTCTGGCTGAAGTTAACACTACAACACTGCAAAAAAAAAATCCCCTGAACTGTCTTTGAAGACCTTTATTCACCATCTGAAAGCATCGATGCCTATGACATTGTTTTGTGACTGAGATGACTAGCTCTGCAGAATAGGTTTAATTATTTTAGATGCAGCACTTCGCTGATGCATCTACACTCCAGAATTCAGGAGCTATTTCTATATGGTGCTATACTGTTGGAAAAGTGATGTGAACTCATCCCTTTTTAGTCCTCAGAGAACCCAAACAGGGCATTTATTCCTCATAGCCATGAGACCAAATCTGCATGTGAATGATCCAGCTTTGCTACAAATAAGCAGTCAGTTCCCCCAGTTGTTTAAAAAGGGGGGAAATGTTTTATTGAAGGGGCAATTAAAGTTGCAAAGTAGAACTCAGGAAATTGTGAAGTGAACCTTCATGCTTCTTCGTATACTTTTATTAAATTACAGGTTTTAACTGCATAGTATTTAGCTAAGTTAATGGTTTCAGATTGCCTGGAATTTATGTAGCACTTTTAGCGATATTTAAAGAAAATGAGGCTCAGAATAATTAGTAATTGATAGGTGAGAAAGTGGAAAAAGGTAGTGACTACCTTTAGAAAGGAGAGAAAAGAACAGTTAGAAAAAAATAGACTGATCAATATAAAAATAATTCCCCCCAAATTTCTGGAACAGATTACAAAAAACTTAATTTAAAAAATATAGATGGTAAAGAGTTGAACAACACACTCAATATATGAATAACAATCAGGAACAACTTGTGTCAGTTGTCAGACTGTGTCAAGCCAACCTACAACAGAGCAGCAGACTCAGGATACAGAAGAATTAGCAAATCTATATTGACTTTAGTAAGATGTTTGATCTTACTTTATATGACATTCTAAGGAGAAATCAAGGCAAATATCCTCAATTAAGCTACCATGGAGTGGATGCAAAGTAGGCTTAGCACTTGTGTCTAAATAGTACTTTTCCATAGTTCTTTTCTGTATTGAATGATTATCTGTTGAGGTCTCCCAGTATTCAGGATTTTAAGTAGTGTCCTTTACGATGGTATTGAACAGGCTTCTAAAATTTGCAGTTGACAGTAACTCTATATATACTAAAGAAAATAACAGACTTGACAGGCAAGTGAAATTTACTGCACTTAGACAGGAATAATCAACTGTGTAAATGAAGGATGGACAACCCAAATTGAAACTGTAGAAAAAGCACTAAGGTAGCAGTGTATCTCCAGCTGAATGTTAGTCAACAAGATAGTTTAAAAGTAGAGATTTGAATGTGTCTGGATTGATTAACCTAAAGAAGAAAAGACTGAAGAGAGAACACAGTGGGACAAGAACGAATAGCACAAGCTGTAACAAGAAAGGTTCTCATTAGGAGCAAGGAAAACAGTTCTAATGGCAAGAGAGGTGAAGTGCTGGAAGAAATTGCCTAATGATAGCTTGGAGCATCCATCAACAGATGAGACAAACATCTGTTAGGAATGATATGGTTATAACTGAGCCTGCCGTGGTGTGGGAGGAGGGAAAATGGGTAACCTCTGGAGTGATTCTGTGTTTCTGTTTATGACATTTTCCTGCAGAACTCTTATTAAAAACAAGAGTTGCAAGTGGAGCACTTATGATTTCTGCCTTCTGCACACAAAATATTTTTACTGCAGTGTATATAACCTCCATAAGTAGACACTGTGCCAGTCGTTCACTGTATTTAGCAGGTAAGGTTTTTGCTTCATTCACTCAACTGTCATTCATATTGTGTGGTGTGGGTTTGATCCAAAGTCCATCAGCAGGCAGAATGGGTTAAGAGAAAGGGTCCTGGGTACAGTCAGGCAGCCAATCTTCCTTGCTTTGCCACTGTCTGTTTTTGCAATCCAAAATCCCTTGGGCCCTCTTTGGATACTTTCCCATGTTTTGTTTGCTGTGTGATTTCTTTTCTCTACATGATTGAAGGTCTTGCCTGATGCAAGCTCTGGTAAGAAGGGATTATGCCACTGTGGGTATTTGTATAGCACCTGGTAATACAGTGCTTGAGCTTGATTGAATATTCAGTGTGCTACTGTAACCAAAGTAATAAGCCACAACAACAGACACTGAAGACCACAAGTCTTCTTGTTGTCTCCAGTGAAGTAATTGAATCAGGCCTTGAATGAATGAAGAAGAGATCTTGAAAGGATATTCTTGGTCAATAATCTCTCCAAATGTCTTCACATCCTTTTACCATCTTGTTCTCCCTTTCTTGCTTGTGTGAGCTGTCATCTTACTCTGATTTGATGTGTCCCTGCTGCAGCATTTTGAAATACAGAATGTGTCTTTCATATGAGCATGAATTCTAGTTTTGTTCAGACATGTCTGTGGTGAAAACTGGATACTCTGTCTAGTCATAGAGTTCAGAGGCCACTCTTTCAACTTATCTAGGAAAGCATATTTTCCTAGAGAACTGGTTTATGCATGAAGTATATAGAGAATGGAACATTTTAAAAATTATGTGTAACTCATGCACCAATGCTGGGCTAGGAACAGAAGTCATAGCATGCTGCATTTCAGACTCTATTTTTTACTATTTGTCACTTAAAACCGGCATTTCTTTAAGTTTTACATAATGTATTTTTTCATTGGGGAAAAAAAAAATCAGAGTCTAGCTAATGGTGAGACAGCTTAAAAATAATTGTAACTAGGAACTGGGCCATGATTAAAATTGTTCAGCTGTTCGTTTTATTGTTTGTTCCCAAAACCTTAAATGCACTCTGAGAACAATAACAACAGTTAGCATGTAACTCCGTATGGGCCAATTCATGCAGTCCTTTCTCAGCCCTTTCTTACTGCAGAAAAACTCCTGTTTAGGGGACTTTGTAAGGAATTCAGGGCTGGAACTCTTTCTTCTAACTATTTTGTAATAATAGCATGGAAGCTACCATGGAGAGAGGAGGAAAAAAAAAGCAGAAAGGAGAAACAAAATGAAGTCCACCCTACTAGTATATTTGGATTTGGTGAAGTGAATAGAACAGGCTATGATATCCCCTTTGGATAGTGCCTGTATCTTTGTTATCCCCAGTGAAATATATGGGATATTTGCTATTGGGTTTACTACAAGAGGGATGAAAGTTTCCAGTGAGGGTTACAGTGACAGGAATTGCAAAGGAAAACAAAACATACAGGAAAAGTTGGGGCTGTTGAGCCTGGAGAAGAGAAGGTTGTGTGGAGATCTCAGAGCACCTTCCAGGAGCTGAAGGGGCTCCAGGGAAGCTGCAGAGGGATCTGTGTTAGGAGCTGCAGGGACAGGACAAGGGGCAATGGGTACAAATTGAAAGTGGGAAATTTAGGTTAGCTATTAGGGAAAAGTTTTTCCCTGCTCTGGTGGTGAGACACTGTCCCAGGTTGCCCAGGGAGGCTGTGGCTGCCCCAACCCTGGCAGTGTTCACAGCCAGGTTGGCTGAGCCTTGAGCAACCTGCTCTGGTGAGAGGTGTCCCTGCCCAGGGCAGGGGGTTGGCACTGGATGATCTCTCAGGTCCATTCCAACCCCAAAAATCTATGATTGTATGAAAAAATATGGCCACTTGCTACGGGAAAACACAAACTGTTTTCATAAGTAAGAAATCGTATTTGCTGTTGATTGACCTTAACTGATGCACGGACGTTGCCAGCTTCTTGAGTCAGTGGCTGGTTTCTCAGACCTCCAGATAGTTTTAGCCTCTTTGAACCTACAGAAGCTAGATACTTTCCTTATTAAAACAGTTCTCCTACATATCTTTGGAAATCTTGGGCTGTTTCCACTTGCAGAACAAACTTCCAGGACTGGTGGTGAAATGCAGGGATTTGTAACCTGTTGTGACTGAACTCAGAAATGATGAGCTGCATTTAGGTTGGGATTTTCTAAACTCCATTGCTGTTCACCAACTGCTGAAAGATAAAGTCTTGCAGGCACTCGTGAAAGTTGCACCCAAAGAGCTTATTCATAGCTAGCTACACTGCATACAAAGACTACGTAGTTCACAATGCCTTTCCACTGTAAAACCTCTTATCATATCCTTAATATTTTGATCCCACTGAATTTCAGTTGGGTTACCAAATGTGTATGAGATGCACATGCAACATGAATTTTATTACTTAATTTAGGAAGAGCTACTGTAAGCATAATTTGAACCTTTTGTCTCGGGAGAAGTATTGAAACCTCATACACGTTTTAGGATGAGTAAGGATGTGGTGTCACTCACAGTAGGAGCCTCATTTAGAGCCCATTGATGTCAATGGAAACACTTCCCTTTGCCTCAGTGGGCTGTGGACCAGGAATATGCAAGAGTAACTGAACTAAGGATTCTGCTAACTGTATTATATAGTATATGCTGTACAGTTTTACTAAAATAAACACATTGACTTAGCCAAAATACTTAATGTTTAATTTAAAAAACATAATATAAAAAGAATGGATTTTGCTTTACTGATGTTTTAAGCTTTAATTTAATGTAGCATAGTGAAAAGGATACCAAATATTCTAGTTTTGTATCATTAGAACCAGATGGTCCATGAAAGACTTTTGGCTAAACTAGAGTTGGGAAAGCTTATAAACTCTGACTAGTCTGAAAATGTGCTCAGAATTGCTATATCAGATGATATGCCCAGTTTTATAATGTGAAATTCTTTGGCTGTTTTCCTGACATCCTGGTAAGGTGTTATACAATTTATGCAATTACAAGAAACTCTTTTGGATGCTACTGTCATTATTGTTCTGCTTGGAACTGGAAAAACAACAAAATTGCCCAAATGCAGTAAAGTGGAATATCCCAGAAAACATCACAGTGATGCTGTTAGTGAAGAACTAATGAGGACAAAGAATCGTTATTACTTATTTTCTTTATAGGATGGGACAAATTTGTTTGTCTCAAAAGATTAAAATGCCCCAACAAAACCCCCCAACCCAAAACCTCATGACCTTCATCCTGGAAGAAGGATAAATCTTTTCTCTTTACCATAACAGCAGTGTTGTTAACTGAAAATCCCTAGCTGACAGTAACCAGACAGATTGACTAATTAACTCCAGAATGCAATTTTAAACTAAGAATGGCCCTCAAGAATAGTACATGCAACTTGAATTTCCTTCAATATTGTCTTCCACTGTAGTCCTGTGTTTTGTGAAGTCTGATGAGGGGAAGGAGGAGGCAGTTCAATGAGGTAATAGGTAGGAACTGAAACAAATTGCTCAAGAGAAGTAGAAGTAACCTGAAATGTATTTCCTATTGCTCATAGAAATTATGAGAGAAAAGCCTGCCCACAATAACTCATCAGGCTTCAGCTATATTTAAGGTCAGAGGTAACCTTAATGGCATTCTGTCCTGCTCTGTATAACAGACTGCCAATTGCAGCCAGTAATCTGCAACTGAATCAGAGCATATCAAGTGTCTTTGGTTGCTACTCTTAAAGGTCTTGATTGCATTATGCAATAGTCTCATACCTTGGGCATTAGGAATGGATTTTTGAAAACTTTTTTCCTGTGATTTCCTACTATTCCTTCTTAGGTGAGAACTTCTTGCCTCTGCTGTTTTAAGTGGTTTCATTGTTCCTAACTAAGCTGTTTGCATGCAGGAGGCAAGCAGGATCAGGTTCTCTGTGCAGGCATGTCTTCATTTCAACACTGAAACATGGTCTTGCTTGAAGTTTGCTAACATAGATCAAGGTGATTTCAGTGGGGATACTCACTGAGTAAGGGCTGGAATGGGAAGTCTTTCCAGGAGGTTAAACTACCTTTCAAGGAAAAGCACATTTAAAAACATAGAATCATAGAATCAACCGGGGTGGAAAAGACCTTCAAGATCATCAAGTCCAACTCTACTGTGGTCACTAGACCATGGCACTAAGTGCCACATCCAGTCTCAGCTTGAAAACCTCCAGGGATGGTGAATCCACCACCTGCCTGGGCAGCACATTCCAATGCCTGATCACTGTCTCCATAAAAAAAAAAATCTCTTCCTAATATCCAACCTAACCCTCCCCTGGCAGAGCTTGAGCCTGTGCCCTCCTGTCCTCCTACTGGTTGCCTGGGAGGAGAGACCAACTCCCACCTGGCTACAACATCCTTTCAGGGAGCTGTAGAGGGAACACGATAGTATGAGGGCTACAGGAGGTAGCACAACTGCTTGATTCAGCAGCATTGTATCTCTGAACAAGTCAAAGTGAAGTTATAACTTTGGTATAATATTCAGTTTCTTTCTAACTGCATACATAAATCCCTGGTAGCTCTGCTAGCCTGTTTTTTTTTTCCTCCCAAGCAGCTGCATGTATAGGTCTGTGTACAAACACCTATTTTCATGCATGTGTCTGAAAAGGGTTGTGAAGTTATATGAGTGATTTGCACAACAAAGTCAGGTGGGTATATATAGCCCTGCAAATATTGACAAGATCATACGTCCTTTGGTCGTCTGTAGTTTCACAGGAAGGTGCTAGCTTAGGATTTTCTTTGTTTTTAGTCTGTCTGGACTTAGAACCTTCCTTTTCCTTTGAACATTTACATCTATTGAATCAAGCTCCCAAGACTTCATCCATAATAATTGACAATATTCATATATTAAGGAGTTTAAATGAAAAGTTTTGTTGCCTCTACATGCTCAAGCAGACCCTTCCAGAATTAAAGATAATGAAAAAAAATCATTAAAAAGGCATGACTTGCACAATTCTCTGTACAAAATCATACAATTGTTTTGGCCGTGCCTTATTAGGCATTACAGTTTCTTTGGAAGATACTTGCATCTTTAGTGAGGCTTTTGAAAAACTTTGTGTGTCAAGTTTGTAAGGGAACTTGAAGGAAGAAAACTTAATGTGATTTTGGGTTAATATTTCCCAACACTGTCCATGTCATGAAAACCAAGACATTCATTTGTATAATTTGGCCTTAGGGTACAGGGAGGAGTTGGGGATAGGCAGTGGAAAATATACTTGAGGAGTAGTAGAGATTTGGATCAGAGAGGCTATGTCAGAAGTTTGTGAATTTGCAAAAAGCTGTATGTCTTTTTCAAAAAAAAAAAGAAAAAAAAAAGTGGAAAGAATCTTGACTCAGATGGCTATAACCAGTTCTTAATCCGTGACCTACAATCTGTCCTTTCAGAAAATACAAACTGTTCAAGCCTCACATTGTAAACTCACTGTGGAATCAGAACTCAGGCAAAGAATTAACTTTGGAACTGTAGTTCCCTTTAGAGCTAATGTGTTTCTTTGCATTGTGCCCCAAGTACATGATGGCACTGGTGCCAGAATAGGGACCTACTGGTGATCCTGAGAGTTGTGTTTTCCTGCCTGGTTTCTGCTCTTGCTTTAGAGAGGAATGAAATAAACTCCAGTCAAACAATCTCTTCTCCCAATATCAACTCAATGCTGCAAATCATTGTGGTTCCAACACAAAATCAGGCTGTGCCCAACTGGTTGTAAGCTGCCTCTGACCCTACAGTGTGCTCCCTGGGCAGTGTCCTGTGAAGTGGTCCATGCACATGGAGCTGCTCTTGGAAGTCTGTCAGTCATTACCTGCTCTGAGGTAGTGACTTGTACAAGGAATCTCAGGTGCTACAGAATCCAAAAACTCATTAGTCTTCTAGGTAACAACCCTGGGTAAACACAAATGACTGTATCAACTATGCTGAGCTGTATAATTACTTGTATTTGCTTTAATGGAGATGCCAGAACAGGCAGCATGTGGCTTCAAAGTACATCTGTTGGAAATACGGAAGACAAGTTTGAAAACATCTTAAAAGACAACTCGTAAAGTAGGTAGGGATCAGTTTTTCTTCTTCCCTATTCACTTTATAGCTCCCCTATGAAATGTGAAGAGAATTAGGATTGTTGGTCTGGCAAATTTGACAGTTTTAAGAAGAAATAGTTATTGCAAGAGAAGAGCAAATAACATAATGATTTACTTATGGTCCCTGTTTTGTGAATTTGCATTTTGCCCTTAGGTCAGGAAATATTTAAAAGCTGGTGATGTGTACAAACCTGTGCTTTGGTCCTAGAACTAGCAGATAAAACACATGGTAAATACTGAAACCCCAAACTGAAAAAAGCTGTTTGAGAGTATATGTTGGAGTCTAGGAAGTGAGGAAACAGAGAAAGGAAGGACAGACTTTTCTGTAATATTTACTTATAAGTTACCTTGCTTGGTAGTTCACAGTGATACTCTGCAGCTCTGCATATGAACCATAGAATCATAGAATTTAGGGGTTGGAATGGACCTTACAGATCATCTAGTACCAAACCCCTGCCCTGGGCAGGGACACCTCCTCACTAGATCAGGTTGCTCAAGGCTTCATCCAACCTGGCTGTGAACACTGCCAGGGTTGGGGCAGCCACAGCCTCTCTGGGCAACCTGGGCCAGTGTCTCACCACCCTCACAGGGAAAACCCTTTTTCTCACATCCAACCTAGACTTGCCCTCCTTCAGTTTGAACTCATTGTTCCTTGTCCTATCATTGCGGTTCCTTACACAGAATCCCTCTCCACCTCCTTGTAGGCTCTGAGGTCTCGACACAACCTTCTCTTCTCCAGACTGAACAGCCCCAACTCCCTTAGCCTGTTCTCATAGGTGAGATGCTCCACTCCTCTGGAGTGGCTGACCTAGTTGAAGGCTACCTGACATATGCTTGAGGCCACACATGAAGTAGTAAATGCAACATTCTTGTGAATGGGTAGCTGTGTGTACACTTACAGCTAAAAGAAAAGTGCAATTTATTTGTAAGTTATAACCCAGCATGTCCATACTAGCCAGGAATTGTCAGAATAGTGTGCAGCAGAAATTCTTGCTCAACTTTGTGTTAGGTACCAAGGTGGCACCATGCAGTGAGTGCTAACAAAGATGTTGACTTTGTCCCTTGGGGAAGAAGTTGGAGAAGAGCACAAAGAGGAATTTTTGTGCTAGTGCATTCATTTGGTAATGGCAAGCTCAGTTCATGTATTTAAGTTGTAGCTTCTAGGGGCAGAAGGGATCATAGTGAGTGCTCCTTGGTCCTGGTGTAGCTCAAAATTTTGAAGTACCATTACTGCTCCTGAAATCTGTTATGTGATTCTGTAATAGCTCCAATTCCAATGCATATCCACAGAGAGGATGGTTTTAGCATGAACCACATCAGCCAGCCAGCCAGATGTTTTGAGGCACATAATGTAATTATTGATATGAAAATCAAAACAGAGTACCATATAAAGGCAGCCACTGTTGGATCACTGCAGATGAGACCATCAGTCTTGTTGCTGTAACAAACTCTGTATTCATTATTGTAGCTCAGGGCACTTTTTTCTTTGCCAGAATTGGCTGTTCTCTTAATGAATATTGCAAACCATAACCCAAATTGTATGCCTTAAGATGTCTTAATTTTTGATTTGCAATAAAGAGGTCAGGAGCTTGATTTATGCCATGGCAAAACATTTTCGGATGGAGGAAAGGGAGAGACATGGCATGAAAGAGCTGCAGAATGCTGTGTGAACAAGCAGTCAGTCAGACCTCTGGAATGGAGTAAACTCCATGCTCTGTTTGGACTTTACCCTGGACTGTCTCTCCCTCATGGGAAGTACTGTTGACTTTGACAGTATTTTCATAAGGACCTGAAGTGTTTCACCAAAGAGACTGAAGGTTTGCTGCTATTGATATATGTCAGCTCTGTTAGTGTCATAAATGGAAGATTTTGGAGAAGAAGTGAAGACATACTGAAATTTTCCTTCCAAGCTGATAAAAAATTGGGCTTTTTTTTTTACTTAATATCTCCTCTCCAGATAATATATTTTGCCTTTTGAAAGATTGTGAACTAACTTCTGATTAAAAACCCAAAGCAACACAGAAGATAAATCAGAACTCTCAAAAACAAATGTCTGCTAAAAGCTACCGAGAAACACTGTTAGTCTTTTTTTTCAGATGAGAGATTTCTATTTTTCAATTAAATTATATGTTTTATGCATATTTGACCTCTGTACAAAAAAAAGACATGAAGTTTTATTGACTGCCACCAGTTGCAATAAAATTGGAGTTCCAGAAGAACAATTCTGAAGAAATTTAAAAGACAAATTAAATAGCTCAGAATCCAATTCTGTCTGTACTGTAATGTGCAGCAAACATATAAGTCCAGTGGCAACTGGGAGTAATATGCAGACACCTGTCAACATCTGTTTTCTATGTATCATTTGCTGTCCAAGCATGACAACCTCATTGTCATATTGACCTTAAACTGAAGTCACTCATGAAATAAGAACAATGAGTCACAGTAATTGCTTGGATCAAGCAAGGGACCAAAGACTCTTGGAACTCTTTACCTTCAGGGCACACTTTATAGCCCAGCTTCTTGAACAGATATCTAGGGAGAACTGGGATGGGTTGGCCTCCATGAGATGGGAAGATCTTGTGCAATGGGACGTTCTTGCTGGCTGTTTCTTTCATGTGGGTGGGGTTTTGTTGTTCTTATTTTTATTGTTATGGATTGTGAGATGGGGAATTGTTTTTCCATTAGCAAAGGCAAAACAACTGCTTTCAGTGTAGAATGACCTTTTAGATTATGTAGATGAACCACAAACAAAAAGAACACAATAAAATACTCCATGGGCAAACACAGTAAGTTTGACTCACCACTATGTTACTTCAGTTTTCTAGCAGATCAGTTCAACTGAACAAAGATGGAACTTTACCACATGTACTGTCTGAGGGGAAGGAGTCTCATAGAATCAGAGAAATTTAGAGGTTGGAATGGACCTTAGAGATCACCTAGTCCCAAACCCCCTGCCATGGGCAGGGATACCTCCCCACTAGACCAGTTTGCTCAAGTCCTCATCCAACTTGGCTTTGGAATGAGCAGTCTCATTCTGCCCCTGATCAGAATGCTGGTTTGCAGAGAATGAGCATGGCTTATTCATTCTGGAGAGAGAATTTCTGTCCATGGGGATCAAAAGTGTGAAGAAAAGTTTGGTCCAGAATATTGAGATGAAGGGTCATGTGTTAGGTGTATCACATACACAATATGATGTATTCTGTCATGACATGAGATGTTTGATGAAGAATGTTCCGAAAAATTAGACTAAACAAAAAGATCAGTGGAAGTTGCATTTCCTAGTTCACAATGACCTCCATAATACCAGAGAAGGTATCAGCACTGTGACTGTTTTACAGAAAATACTTGCATCTATGTCAGTTCTAGGAAATAGGCCTTCTAATGGGTAGTGCCTGACATAACACATATGTCACACTTATCCTTGTTAGGATGTTTTGAGGCTTTCCTTTGAGTAGCTCCCTACCACAGAAATAAATCATGTCCTCATAGAGAGCAGATGAACAACAACATGTGAAAAGAGGATTTATGGTTGTGGCTGCTTTTCTAAACGTCTTAGGTGCCCTGGACTGTAGTTCCATAGTGCCTCCTAGAGGCACCGACTATAGGCAGGAAGCTATAGCTGATACGTTGAGACAGCACGCAATGCCAACTGTCTATTTACCAGTGTGTTGGCTGATTTCCTCTGCAGCTGTTGTGACTTGCAAATATTTGATTCATTTCATGCAGTAGAAATGCTCAGCACTTGGCCTCTGAACCAGTGTAGCGTGTCTGTTAAAATGAGATAGTGCTTTATGGTTTCTGGCTTGCCTTTATTCCCCCGTTGTGGATGCTGCACTAATAGCTACACCTTCCAGGTGAAAAAGGAATCCTTGCTTACCAGGAGGTGGTGGGTCTAGGTGAGAAGCATGCAGTTCTGTGAAGGTCAGTCCCAGAGCAGCATAGTGATTGGCAGACTTGACTGCATTGTAAACACTTTTAATCTTCAGTCAAGTTAACGGCTTGCAAAACCCAGACTAATTTGTTTCTGATGACTGATTCCAGTAGGCTGTATTCCTGAAAACAAAGCCAATTGTACACTGACTATGCAAGCCATGGCTATTGTTGCAATATCTAGATAGATGGTTGTTCCAAACCTTTTCACCTATATTGATACTGAGTTACTTCCAGTTGGTTAATATGGAAGAGAATGTGTAATACAGATTTAATACAGACTAGAAAAAGATGAGTTTGGACATTCAGCCTGTCACTTATTTTGTCACTTGGCATCCAGAGGATGTGTGGTATTTACATTTTTCAGGCATTTTTTTTCTTCCTGTAACTTTACCTCATTCAAGGTGGCTGGGACTGATGATATGTGACACTGATTTGTACAGACCATTAAACATTTCTGAGATGGGTTCAGTCATTCCAGTGTGCTGCAAGGTTTTCAAATACTTTCAGAGAATGACCCATTTCTGAACAGAAAATCTTCCTTTTGGACACATCCCTTCTGTTCACAGCTGCTTATATCAGTGCTTCCCATCTGTGGTCCTGTTGTCCATTTGCAGTCACATTGTTTCCTCTGTTCAATGGTGAATGCAGGATAGGACTACTAGGGAAGCAAAAATATTTAATGTGTCTTCCAACAGTCTTTACCGTGACAAGTGTTTTGTCCTTTCTGAACAGAAGCCAGACATTCTAGATAATACTATAATCGCTGTGGCTGTCTTCTAAGTTCATCATGCTCTTCCTGCCCATGCTTCTCTGCTCCTTTCTTTCTGCATATCTTGGTTCCTTACTCCTGCTGATGATTCTAATTCCTATGGCAGCTCTTGGCTCTTTTTTTCAGTTGTTAGTTAGGGTCCTGGTACTAGGATAAGGTGTTCTTTTCTTGTCTGTCCAGAATCATAAGAAGCATCTGGACCTTTATCAGGCAATGAAGCAGAAGTACAAGGAAGAAGCAAAGTCAGTGTCACTGGATAGCTGAGGTATAAAGGGAGTTCTGTCAGAACCTGATATTTGATGGTAGTAGTTGTAGTAATAATAAGGATATACCACTAGGTAGAGGATCAGAAAGTATGAAATGAAGGGATTTAACTTGTTACCTTGCTTGCCATCTTCTTGGATTGGGGTGAGAAGTGTGCAGTGTGTGTAACAGCACAAGTTGCCATTAAATGGTCTTGAGGCATTGCAGTTTGGATTGAATAGAGGTTTGGCCATGAATAGATGGAGACAGACTAGGTAGAAAAAGGTACTGAAGCTCACAAACACGTCTGTGCCAAGATGGTATCTGATGGTGACTTTGTAATTGGCAAGAAACCAATTCTGTCTAGGTTCATGTGGACATACAGGATTGTTGGTTTTTTTAATGAAGTCATTAGTTGTCACTGAGACTGAAGGAAAAACCAGATTAACCTCTGTGCTGGCTCAGAAAAAAATTATTCTATTGATCATACCTGCTAACATCCAGTTCTTCGTGCAGGCAGACAGTGCTCTGTAGGACAAACAAAAGGGAAAGCAAGGTTGCAAACTGGGTAAAAATAGAGCCCAAATGCAGATTCTGTTTCATATATATGAAGAAAATCCAACCGATATCGGGAATGTGTAGTGCAGAAAAGCTGCCTATGTGTGAAACCAGATGGGTTTGTAGCTGAAACAGTTCTACTTCTGAGGATACTGAAAATCTGCCCTGACTGAATACAGCCTAATCCCAAGGGGTGTTCCCCTGGCAATTCTAGGTTTTGGGACAATCTCAGGATTCCCCTGGAGCAGCTTGCTGCTAAACAATGAAGTGAAGTTCTTTCTCTAAGACTTGAGTGTGTTGAAATTCTCTTCTTGCAGAAAACTTAAGAGATCCCATGTTCTGACTCCTGTTTGAAAATGTGGGAAGTTCCTCCCTACAGAGCAGAATGAATTTTTATCAGCTGTTGCAGAACCATGGTGCTCTCTGACAATGGAGACATGCCAGATCAATACATCAAGGGTGAGAGAGACACATCATCAAGTCACTTAAGCAGACCATCTCATAGTTTCTCTTATGGCCTTGCTCTTCCTTGACAAATGATTGTATTTTTAAAATATTGGGTAATTTTTCCTTTCTGAAGGCAAATTAATGAGCATACAAGAATTATCTTGCCATGGTATCTCAAGCAGAGACAAGGTGGCTGAAATATCTGCAAGTAGGCGAAGTCAGAATTCTGCACTAGTATTGTGTTGACTTCCTCTAATTTAATTCTAAGTGCTGAGCAATAGATTAACTAATGTGATTTATTCATGCTATAATAGAGCTGTGCTGCTGATTCTCAGCTAAGACAATTTTAAGAAAAATCATTTGTATCATCCCCCTTAAACTCAGAGGAGCTTAGAGGTAGTAATCTGAATGGTTTGGGCATTCCAAAATCTTGTTCTTTTGTTCTTTGAAATTGGATTGAGGATGGATTGAATGCAAACTTTGTATGCTGACGTGTGCCTGAGGTTGAGACTGGCAGGTATAAGCTAACATCTATGAGACACCTCTAGCAGCAGCTAAAGGGCAGGTGGAATATATTCCTTTACTGAGTTTGTGCTGAAGCACTTCTGCTGTGAGACTGCAGGTCACATACTCTTCCAAGTTCTCCAAACATGGAATTTGCCGTTGTTTCTACAAACTTCACAGTGCCAATTTTGAAGAACTGTCCATTAAACCATCTACAGTCAACTGACTGACTCATCTTGTTTAAATAGATCACTTTCAACAATCCTTATGAACCAATTCCATTGTAAATTTTCCATTTAGGAAGTACTGTCTATGTAATTTCAATGAGAGTGTAATCACTTTCTTCTTTATATGCCTAATTGCAAATTTATCTGTTTAAAAAATCAGGTTACCAGCTTTCAGTGCCAGTATCAGGCATGCCTCAGATTCCACCATTTAGGCGGTATTTTTAAGGAAGCTGCAGAGTTAAAAAGGAAAAAATAATCTTTAATATACGGCACCTTCAGTTTATTTATGGTGCTGTCATGCACCTTTGGAAAGAATTATGTGGTCGTTTCAACTGATTATGAAATTAAGTGATGAAACCTGTCTGTGATCTGCTGGTAGAGACTTGTTTTTGCTATCAGAATGTGTTCCAAAGGTAAAGTTTTGTGTTTATAGGTAATTTTCCCGTGAACTAGTACTTTCCCCATAATGAAGCAGCTGGCTGAGAGTAGAGTTTTCCCTGAGTTAAACGAGATCATCAGTATCCAGGAAGATTTTCTCTGGAAGTTTTTCAGCACTGCAGGGATGGAGAGGTCCCTTGGAAGCTCTTCCTTGATACATAAGTCAGGCTGTTGAGAGCTCTTTGCCATGTGTTTTTGTAACTCCTATAATCTATAAACCACACTTGTGTGGTCAAAGTATAGCTGACACGGAAAGGAGTGTTTGTGAACTTCTGACTGGACTAGCTGCAGTTTCACAGAAGAAAACCTGCTTTATCTCTCTAATCCTTCTGCTGGCAGGCAGGACATGAAAAACGAAGGTGAGACACTGTACCTATTTATTGCTTAATTTTTCCCCATAAATTCTAACCTTGTGGTTAAAAAACCCAACCAAATCCAGTAATTCTCAAATGTAAACAAGCAGAAAAATAATACTTCAGAGTGCAGGAGCTTATAAGTATCCAAACCCTAAATATGTTAACACAGCTGCATGTCATGTGATCCACTGCAGTTCTGACACAAAAATATGTGAACTGTTTGAAAATGTCCAGAATGCTGCAAATTTCTCATGATCCCCTAACTGAACAAGAGCAAAGCAACTGTTAAAAAACCAAATGGAATGAATGAAGAGTTGTGCTGAAATGATATAAACAGCCCTTTCCCTTAGCTAATATTTAAAAGCTCCAACTAAAGCCCTCCCACAGTAAAGCTGTGTAAGCTAAAGACTTTGCAATGCTTTCTGAATGTATTACTTTGCCTGTGAGTGATCCAGCTGTGTTTTAAGGCATTCTCATTGTCTGGTTGGGTTTTTGGGGAGGTCAGTGTGCCACAGTTCAGGGAGAGGCAATGTCTTCAGATGATGCTGAACAAGGTAGCATGGAACAAGCATTGTGCCAGTGTAACTGCTGTTGCTGGTTACCCTAATGGCTTGTCTGTCTTTATCCAGTATATTCTGAATGTAGCTGAGTAAGTGAAGCTGTTTGTGACTCTTGGGCAGTGGCTGAAGTTCTGTGCACTCCAACTATGCCCTCAAGCATAGCTGAGTTCCCATGGCATGCAAAGCAGTGGTGAGAACATCACTCAAGAAACTAACCAGGATATCTTGCATGCCCAAAGTGAAGTGAAAAGCATGTTTAAAGCCACAAAAACATGGCAGAATGTGACAACAATTGCTTAAAGAAGTATTAGTGGAATTTACTCAGTCATAAATGTTATCTGCATGCCAGATCTTCTTTCAAAGCCATGGTGTTTTTTTTTCCATTTAGTTACTGTTTAGTAAGAAACATAATAAGCTTCTGTAAATAGATACTTTGCCCCAGAGCAATAGATGGAGGCTTCAATTATAATGATAACTGCAGGAGATTATCAGCTAAGCCTCCATCAAAAAGGGTACAAAGGAAACTAAAGTGTCTTCAGTAACATTTAAAAAATTATTTTAATTCCATGCAATTTCAAAAGCAATGTTTCTATGTGTTAATGATTTCAAACAAAAAAGAATGCTACTTTTTCCCCCTTTTTCATAAATTTCCTTCTCATCTCCACTACTCGAGCAAAAATGCCATTTCTTAGTTTAATAGTTTCCCATTTTTTAAATGGAATTTTATGAAGAAAACTCTGCTGATTCATAAACTTTCTATCTGTTGTACTTTCAACCTGTGATGCTGAAAGTAGGGTATCACCTCCTAATTGTTTGGTACATTCAATGTTGCCAAAATTCATGGCTAGTGGTGTTGGCTTTTAATTGGGTTTAACTGATTTTTCTGTGTCTCTTCCTGGACTCAGAATATAGAAAACATACTTGGAATTTAAATTTCAACAAGCTCAGGTAGATACCTACAGAATCTGTGTGTTCTGGGACAGGGATTTCTTTGATTCATTCATTTATTCAGCAAGTGTGAGTGACCAGTATTACCTGAAAATGCTCAGTATTGATTCTATGGCATATTAGAAATCTTTGCTTCTGATAAATGTATTGACAATATATTTTCCTACTGATTTCACTGCCTATAACATCTCTATAGATGTTCTATTCTTACCAAACACACGGTTTGGTATATATAGTTACACGTTGCCTATAGCATCTCTATAGATGTACAATTCTTGTCAAACAGAAGGGCCATTCCTTCAGAAGCCTTCATGAATTCAGGTATTTGACACTACATTATGCTGCTTGTCCAGTAACTGCCTTGTGGAAGTCGTGCCAAGATGCAGAAAAGAGCATAGATTGTAGAAATGAATGGGAATGGTGTGAAGGCTGGATTTTCTCCAGAACTTTTCTGTAAATCAGGCAGCTGATCTTCTGAGCTGCAGTGCCTTGAGGCTTCAGGTGTATAAGCATTTTCAAATATGTATACTTCCATGAGTGTATGTGTGGGCAACCCTATTCATAGTATCTCATAATTTTTATCTAGACAAGTTTGCTATTACATTTACCAGGCTATTTGCTTTGCTAGATGGCAGGATATTCCTGTTTGAAGAACTGTTCTATCTCAAATGTGTGTGTACATGTTCTAGGACAATAAGAGAAAAATTTAGTGTCAAGAAAAGCTCAGTTCTGGCATTGAGCAAATTATTTAGGGTAATTTTATTCTTATCTACCAGAAAAATTCATCTGAGAATATTGGTGATGATGATGATGGGAAGGAATCAGACCTTCTACCTCGTCACTTGGTGGTTAAGCTGCTCAGCTGCAGTGATGGATGCCATGGTTCAGTTCTGTCCTCTGCTCTGGAGATTTAGATCCTGCTGCCCTGTCTCTTAGGACAGGACATGAACAATTAGCTACAGTCAGGTCTACTGCAATGTGTTCTCAGTTGCTCCTTTTTACACGTTTTTTTGCCTGTGGGGGTGATGCCCTCTCTGCTAGGGGCATGGACTAGTCATCTGACTTTAAAGATGTTCTCAGGTTTGATGGTGGCCACTTAAGTGCTGCATGCAAAGTGAACCATTTCCAGAGCAAGGGGTGAGAACCTGCCTCACAGTCCTCCAATAACTAGTCACACGTGCGAAGCTGGATCATAGTTCAAACTCATGCCCTGTCCAATCACGACAGGAGTGGAATTTGGGTTTCTAACTCGTCATATGAGTATCCTAGCACTTACTCTTTCCTAACTCCTCGTATGAGTATCCTAGCAATTACTCTTTGTATTATTCCAAAGTGGAGCTGGTCCCGTAAGCCACTTCATGAAAACTACTTCAATGATAGTTGAGAGTCAATGAGCAGTAGAGTAAGAACAATTCTCCAACCTGATGTTAATGGCACTCACTTTGGAAATTGGGGCAAACCCTCTTAGAGTCAACACAGTAGGAAGGAGACTTCCTTTTCATAGCAAAGGAGTGAATTGTATATGTCAGAGAGAACAATCCTTTTGCAACAATTTTGGAAATCTTGTATCTCCTTGTATTTTGTCTTTGCATTTGCCAAATGTTTGCATTTCCCAAAAATGTTTCCTCTTGAGACATGGAACTTTTCATGTTAAATGAAGTACAGTGAGCTGGGTGGGGATGGTAGTGGTTTTGGTGTGGAAACCTGGAAAAATAGTGAATTCGGTTCAGTTTGAACCAACATTCTTTTTCAACTGTTTAGCTTGGCACATGAACTGAAAAACCCAGCTATTTGACAGCCTTAAGCCCTCTGCAGTTGGACCCCTGTGTTTTACCAGGAAAATTGTAGCATGAGTCCCTGGAGCTGTTCATGCATGGCACAGAGGCATGAAATAGAAATCCCACTAAAATTTAGGGTTGTCTGAATTTTTCTGGAAATGGGGGAGCTCTAAAATGTGATTAAATGATGGCATCCACAGTATGTGCACTTCCCAACTCTCCAAAGACACGTTGTTTTCACAGATTCTCTGTCATTTGCATGTCAAAAAGATACCTCTGATGCACATCCTATGGGAAATATTAGGAGGAGAACTCTTGACTTGTGTGCATTGTTCGCTGGGAACAGAGAAATTCTTTTTTTTTTAATTTTTTAAAAACTTTTTCATTCCGTGATGTAATGAGAACATTTTAAACCAGGACAAGCAAATTGCAAGCACCAAGCTTTTTTTTTTTCCTAGATGCTGCTTATAATCAAACACACCCATCTATGCTTTTAAATACCTCATAATTATACATGCAAAAATGGAGACTTAATTTGAACATGTAAATTAATCACATGTTGTAACAATGGAAATTCATAACTGAAGATCCATTAGCAGACAACGCTGTTCCTCATTCTTTTGTTTACATGTTTGTACTAATCACGCAATAGGATTTTTGGTGCATGTCACCCTTTGAAAATTAATTCTGTATCAACTTAGGAGTTGTGTTCCCATTTCTATTGTATAGCTTTGCTCTATAAATGCAAATAATTGCAAATTAAGCCCCAAATGTCTAAAGAACAGCAGGAGTGACCATTATTTGGTGTATGACGCACACCATGTCATTTCTGTGTCACCACTCAAGGGGTTAAATGTGTATCATGTTTTGGACAGCTTAGGAAAATAGTAAACAATGTAGCTCATCCAAAAAACATCTGCTGATTTTTTTTAAATTTTTTTTTTTTTGTTAAGTAGAAGACAAATGTATTTAAAATATGTTTTAAATCATCTGCAAAGAAAATAAGTGTACATAAACCCCCACATTTTATCCTGAAATAAAATGTGAATTTGCCTTCTGTGGCAATTCAGAGAAAGCCAAAATTCATGCACACTGTGTATTTAGGAAGTAAATAACTCCACTGCTGTGGTGGGGTACATTAAATATAGATGGATGAGAATGAGGTCAGTGGAGAGAACACAAGCTGTACTCCTCAGAGCTGCTGTGCATGCACATTACCTTAAAGTTGTTTACCCAATGGAAGTCTCTGTTTGCCTGTGTATTTCCATGCATGTGCACAATAGGCCAGGAAGCTTTGCCTAACGAGCATTTGTGAAAGAAACATCCCTTTCACATTTTTATTTCAGTTAAATACCAGGAGCACTTCTATTCATAGGGTTTGCCTGACTCTGCTGGGGTCAGAATTCACTGTAGGGCTTGGGCTCTTCATTACATAATGTGGACCCTGGTCAATAAAGCCTTTTTCATTAACTTGTCATAGAATCATAGAATTTAAGGGTTGGAATGGACCTTACAGATCTAGTACTAACCCCCCCTGCCCTGGGCAGGGACACCTCCCACCAGAGCAGGTTGCTCAAGGCTCATCCACCCTGGCTGTGAACACTGCCAGGGTTGGGGCAGCCACAGCCTCCCTGGGCAACCTGGGACAGTGTCTCACCACCCTCACAGGGAAAAACATTTTTCTAATATCCAGACTAAACTTCCCCTCCTTCAGTTTGAACCCATTACCCCTTGTCCTATCACTGCAGCTCCTAACACAGAGTCCCTCTCCTGCTCCCTCGTAAGCCCTTCAGATATTGAAAAGTTGCTCTGAGGTCTCCACACAACCTTCTCTTCTCCAGGCTGAACAGCCCCAACTCCCTCAGCCTATGTTCATAGGGGAGATGCTTCAGTCCTCTTAGCAACTTCATGGCCTTCCCTGGACCTGGACTTGCTCCAACAGTTCCATGTCCTTCTTATGCTGAGGACACCAGAACCGGGATCGGGCCTTGGAATTCCCCTTCATCAACTAGTGCTTACTCAGTTGAAAACATTGCCTTGAGCTTTCTCACCCATGCAGAAGTTCTTCACCACTGAACTTCTGCTCTGGTATTATTGTATAAATCCAGACTGATCCTCAGCATCCTGCTTCTTAATGTACCATGCAGCTGTCTGTGCCCTTGGCTTCATGCCCTCTTCGTGTAACACCTCCCTGTAGGTCAGCCACTTCCACTCTGTTGTTTTGTTAATCCCCTTTAATTAACCACCTTTTTTTATAGTGCTCCTTACAGGAAATGTCTCTCCAGTAATGCTTCCCAATCACTTACAGCCTAAAAGGTTGCCATATGCATCTTAAACTTCAAAAAACCCCATCCTGCCCTATTCTGTACGGTATCATCATATCTGCAGACACTGCACTGAATGATGAAGAAATTAAGGAGGAATTTTTTAAAGAAAAGCTTCTCACCTTCCTGCATAAGCACTAAATTCTGTTGGGAAGCACTTGGACATACATCAGATCTTGGACTGATCAGCTGTCAACCTGGGGTCTAGATAATGAGGGGGAGCCACATTGCAACAAAGTGCACAAAGTGTGAAGATAGAACAGCACTTCTAAAAATGCAGCAAACAGCTTTGTGATAATTAGTGGAAAGGAGGTCACAGCCTGTGTTTCTGTCCTACATGAACCTCTTCTTTATTACTGTGGCATGACAGCATATGGCTCTGAGTTTTTAGTGGACTTGTACCATTTCTCTGTTTTTGCTTTCTCTTTTCACACAGTAAGATGTGACTTAAATTCCTAAACTCAAAGCCCCCAAAAATTCAACCCACAAGCCTCAGTGGTATTTCGAGTTTATGTATTCTTTAACCAAAGACCTTTACATAACCAGATACTGGTACATTCTTTAGTGAAATTCTTGAAGCTTTGGGCTTAACCACTGCTTCTTGCAGTGATGTGCTTGAAAAATGTCAAGTATGTAGCTGTAATGGAGGGCTCTGATGTTGAGATATGTTCTTTTTCTACAGAGTAGTGTCAAGGTCTAGATTGACCTCCAGCAGGGTCCTGGCTGCATCTTGAACAGTCCCGTGGTGACATCAGAATTTTGGCATCTAGATTTAAACATTTTTTTGTTATTGTCATTATTGCAGAGAAAAGCTGGAGATCTGGCATGAATGAATCCACTACAGAGATATCTGCTGGAGTAAGCAGAGAACTTTAAAGCTTTGTGAGTTGAGAATTGCCTCATTCTTTTTTTCATGGTTATTAATTCTGAAATCTTTGTGCTGCCTACAGCAGTGCACTTGGATGTCTATGGGAGAAGTTCTCCAAATTGAAGGCAAAAGAGCTTGATTTCTGGGGGCACTAAAAGGAAAAATACAGCAAAATCCTTGTTGGAAGGAGAAATACAAAAGTACTTCAAGAGGCTTGAGAGTGAAAGAAACACACAAAGGGTTTACAAGGCTGGAGTTAAACGGAACTAAGCAGGATTTAGAAATGTGCTTAGAAAAAATAATCCTGAAAAAGAAGAGAACAACCTCCCTTTCCACCCAAAATCAAAAAGGAACACTATTAAAATGTTCTGAAAGTTGTTCTGAAAGTATTTAGTTTCTTTTAATAACACTCATGATACACTGGGCAGTCCAACACGATTCTGTGTGCATTGGCAAAGCACAGTAGCCTTTTAGATGCTCAGTCTTCATCTAAGTGTGTTTCAGATCTGTGTGTGATAAACCTCATTTGCTAAATATGGGAGGTTGACATAGTCTATAACACAGTAGCTGTGTTTCAGGTAGTAAACCAAAATGATATAAAGGTGTCAGGGTTCTTGGATTTAATTCACTTGCTGCAATTTTTCTCTGAAGTGTGATGTAATGAGAAATCTCATTGTCAGGACCCTTTTATTGAAATATTTCTGAAATTTTGTGATTGCTTTTCTTCCAAATCCTCTATACAATCTGCATTGCCATTCAGTTCATTCTGGAAAAAAATTGGGAGCACTCAGAAATAAAATCTGAGACCGGACCTTTCTTTCCCATATCTTTGACAATATTCTTGTTCAGGTATCCTGAATGGGAACATCATCCAGAAGCATAGGGTTCAATAGCCATAGTTTAGAGCAACCTAATCTGGCACTGCTATTCTGGGCAGTGGAGCTTTTGTGGCTTTAGTCAGACAGAGCTCAAAATCTTTCAATCTCAGTTTCCATTTCTGTAATACAGAGTGAAGAGAATAATTTCATTCTTATCTGACACAATATTTTTATTTACTATAGACAGATGAAATAGTATGGAAATAGCCTTAATGAGTCTGGTTCAAAATCAGAACATATCCATCTTTCACCATTTAATTGTTTCAATTGTTTTAGTGAAGAAACTCAGTTCATAATTGAAGAGACCAAAACATTTAAAGGTTGGATTTGTATTCTGGAGAGTATTCAAAATTTCAAGAAAACTACCCCCCCACTGTTTCATTATGAGAAATATTCTAAAGGCTTTCCAAAAGTTTTGTCTTTATGCAGAACCACAGTCTGTTTATTTCTTCATGCCAAAGATGAGGTTTGGCACAGGATTGTCCCCTACCCTTGCCAAAAGCTCTCCTAAGAGCACACTCAGTTAGTTTATATTACTACTTTTGAGAAAGGAAACATTAAAGAAACCATATTTTTAATACAGTATAAAGATCCTCTGAAGGCTGAAAATGCCTCCTTCTGGCCCCACCTCACTGAGAAGGGCTAGGGGAAGTGAGGGGAAAAAGGAGTCCTGCAGTCAAAGAGCTGCCTCTGTGTGAGGCCTGGGAGCTAGGACAGCTTTGCTCAAACCCTCATTTCCCTGCAGGCTATGTTTTCAAAAATTGCTTCTAAGTGTGGTTGCCCAAATTGAGACAACCATGGCTTCATTTTCAGCAAGTCTGGGCACTCTTAACACCTGTTGATTTTACAGTGACTGTTCAAGGGAAGAAGGACCTAGGATGCCTCCTGCCAGCATTCCTAAACTACTGCAAGTGCACAGAGTACCCAGGGCCAGGTCTGTCCCTCTCCATATGTGACCCTGTGAGCACTGGTGCATTGCCTCTGCAGCTTCTGTGAAAGGTTACTAAGCCAGGGAAAGGCCATAGTTATTCTATGTCCAACTTGCATTTTCTTTGCTCTTAAACTAATATCACCTCTAACTGGTGTTTGTAAGCCCAGGCCTTTCCCTGATACCTAGGATGACACACAGGTATATTCTCTAACTTTTGTCTTCAGCAATGTCCTACAAGGGGATAGCCTCTCTTGCCATGGCTGCAGGGAGAGGACTAGAGGGAATGGTCATAAGCTGAGCCAGGGCAGAGTCAGATTGGATGGTAGGAAAAAAGTTTTCCCTGTTAGGGTGTTCAGGCACTGGGATACTGCCCAGGGAGGTGGTGGAGTCACCATCCCTGGAAGTGTTTAAGGGGCATCTGGATCTGGTGCTGGAGGATATGGTTTAGGGGTTCCAGCAGTGACAGGTTAATGGTTGGACTGGATGATCTTAAAGGTCTCCTCCAACCTTGATAATTGATCCTATGATTCTACATATTTGGGAAAAAGAGACTTGAGGGATCTGCTAACTATGCTGCAGAGAGATTGCTGATCACTAAACTGTTTCATTTACATGCAGAGGGTTATTTTTTTTTTTACACTTCATGCTATGAAGTCTGGAAGTCTGAGATAATAAGCAATTTAAACATAGAAAGCTATTGCCTGAGTCTGTAGCCATATTATGCACAGAGTGAGAGAGCATTTCAGGTGATTGTAAAAAGATTTGTGCATTGTAAAAGGAAAATGTGTGTATGTGTATCTGCGTATCCATTCACCCCTTTATCCATCTATCCATCAGAACTCAGATTGTACTTTTAGAAACTGAAGCAAAATGCTGAAGTTGTCACCCAGGTGAATATCTCCCTCCTTCTGGAGGTATCCATTCAGTCCATTCAGTGTCTCTATGCTGCATGGGGCAGGCATAGTCAGCTATCAGAGGGAACTCAGCTGAGGCATGGAAGACACTTTTTTCCATTTGAGTTCCCCACACCATATGGCAGCCAAATTTTCTGCATTTAATTTGCAAAGAAGCCTTTTTTTTTTTTTTTCCCCCTAATATAACTGTCACATCCAGAATTTCTTGTTCAACCATCTTGTTCAACCACAATGCATCTTCCTCCTAGGGATTAGTCCAAAGAATTTCCATTAGGTGGCTGAGTACCTAAGTGTTAAGGATGTCTATACAGAAGCTGCAATTTAAATTTGAGTCTCTGGTCTTGTATGGACGGGATCCTCTTTTTTTCTTTTTTTTCTGTAAGTATAGCTATATTTGAGACCTGTCACTGTTGCGTCAATGTGGATCAACCTTCAGGGTTGGGACCTTTAAGACTTTTTAGTGAAAGTTAACCCTTGAATTACGAAGCATTTCTACAATGATCTGAAAATGAAACACGCTGAAAATTCTGAAAGTACTCATAAAGGGAGTTATTTTATAATCTGCAATTGTTCTCAATACTGGTGTTTCTGGAGAGAGTAAAAGTGGAAAGCTTCAGCAGGTAGATCCTCCTGTCATAACCTCACACTGATACTCAGAGGACAGTCCTTGGAGAATTTCATCCTTTTTTTTCTGCTGTCCATAGATATTTTGTTTAGTTAAGCTGCTGGAGGATTTAAAAGGAAATCAACATGTCCTGTAGACTCAAAGAGCGAGGACTGTTTATTTGTACATTCTGACTACTTGCATATTACAGGCCAAAAAATATTCCTCTGTCACATCTGCATTGAGCCCAGTTCCTTCAAGGGCTGATTAAAGTGTTACCTGTAAAGGTAAACTTGTGAGCATAATTTCTTTTCTACTGATGTTCATTTGGAAAAATTCTTTCCCCGAGCTCAGAATGAATAAAATTTCATTTCCTATGGCACTGGACTGTCTGGTTTTCTCACAAGGCACAGCCTCCAATTGGAGGTTTTCCAGTGGCTAGGAAATTCCTGATGGCTCAATGCTAGTGGATTCTCTGAAGCCTAGTAGGTTATGTTCACACTGAAACTTTTCATTTATTGGGACCACTCTTAAGGTTCAACTATCCAACAATTTTCCTGCATAGTGTTAAGAATCTAATTGTCTGAGTGTTTGCTTTTATCAGCATTCTGTTAGGAATGTAACTGTCTTTGAGGTGGCTGCTTTATATATATGCTATATATAATTTGAGTTAGTGATTGTGGCTAAAAATTTTTTGTAGTGGCCACTCATGCAGACAAAGCCTGACTGCATAAGATTTGTTTCCCTAGAAAATCTGGCACCTATGCTGTTAGAGATACCTGAACCCCTGTGGATCGTTAGTGTTCTGTTCTTGCTGTTCATTAGAGAAGAGAGTTTCATCAGATGTAAAGCAGCATTCCCAGAGGGTATCAGCAATGACCAATGAGGCAATTTCTTTCTGACATTTGGCCTGTTTCTGGGGTTGTTTTGCATCTTGGTGGGTCTTTTAAAATATGTTTAAAATCTACTGCCCTGATAGACTGGAAATGAGAGTTAGTAAATAGCTTATGTCATATTTTCGAACTATTTTGTCATGTCAAGGGGCAGGATGCAGGTGACATGTTGAGTCTCTGTTTGCCTTCACTTCTGTTTATATTTGCTGTATTTGAAGATGCTCCTTGATTTTGTTACAAAACTACTTTTCATTCAGAAATCCAGACCTCCTCTGATGTGAGCCCCAAACATTTCCATTTCTAAGTGCAAGAAGTTGATCCCTCTGTAATTATGAATTGGTGCCAAGTTCTAACCACACTACCTTACCTACCCTAGTCCTTTGGAAATGTTTTACTTGCAACAACTTTATATACCAAACATGTTTGTTTAATAAAAATGTTGTTGTGATAACTATAAACAACATATTTTTTATATGACTAATGTTTTCATGAAGTTGGTTTCATTTTCACAGGTCACTGCTTCCTTTTCCAGCCTCACAAACAGTTTTCTCAATCATTTTGGGCACTGAGTTGGTGCCTCAGCACTTGGATCTGTGTCCTATGATTTGATCTTCTTTTCAGAGTGTTCTCCTATTTGTCCCTGTCCATGTGCTGTTTTTCTGACACTTTTTTTCTTCTTGTGTCACTTTATGACAGTGTTTCTCCATGATGTGCTTGTTAAAAGAGGTGAGATATCCCGAAAAAGACCTGACGTTGTGTGAAAAATAAAGAAGCAGCTGACCAATAAACTACCTAGAAAGTAAGTAATTTTTCTTTTCCTAACATGTGTGTTGCTATCCTAAAATCTACATTCATGACTTGACCTATAACATAAAGCATATTTTGTAAATGAGCTTAAACACTCTATCAAATTGTAATTATTCATGAATGGTCTCTCTTTATTGCTAATGATATGCATCATGCTAACAGAGTTGGATATTCTGATTAGACAAATAAAGTTCATCTGAGGTAACAGAGTTTATTCCTTTCTCAGGCATCCAGCCTGGATCTCAGCTGCAAAGTAAGTACCTCTCCACATCTCATTACCAAAATAGCAACCTTCTTAATCCTTTGCTGTGAAGAACAAAGGTTTGATTCAGTCTCTGGAGCAGAAATAGGATCTTATTAATGCACTGGCAACTACAGTGTTGTTATTTTTGTTAGAAAAGGCAGAAACAGGAATTTGCTGATATATGTTAGATTAAGGGCTGTTATTGTTTTGAGATTAATTGGATTGTTAGTTGGGCCTTTCCGATGGCAGTTGAAAATCTACAAAATACCTTGTGATTTAATATTCTGGATGAGTTCAGGAGCTACTTCCTGGAAATTCACTGCTGTTCTTTGTTCTGAAAGAATCACTGAGGGTATCTGTTAAATGGTGTATTGTTTACTGGGCAAGGAGGAAAGTTCATGTGTTGCTCTTGCCTGGAGTGCTGGTCTTCCATGACTCAACCCACTTGCCATCCAGTGGATTGAAGCTGAGACCCAAGGCACAAGTGATGTACCTCAAGCTCAGCCTTTGTGGAGCACTGACTCTGAAGACATCTGTGCATCAGCTGAGTGTCCAGACTTGAACATGTTACAATTGACATATGAATTCAAATTTTAAAGTGTTACAGCTCCAATGATGTTTTATGGAGTCTTTTCTTTCTTTTGAAAGATTTGCTGTCACGTAGAGTTGGGCTGCAGCAGACTGTAGAATTTGGGATCTCTGTGGAATAGACTCTCTCTGTCTCTGGCAGCTCATCAGGATAAAGTTGAAATTAGGATTGCAGGGAAGAGCCAGAGAAATTCCACTTGGTGAATTAAATGTTATTGAGCTTGAGGACCTGGAAAAGGGTTAGGGAAGGATCTGGGTGAAGTCCCAAATTGGTATGAATGACTGGCATAGAAGGTATTGCTTAGAGCAAAAATAAATGCAGTGTAACTGATCCGTTGAGACCAGCAAACTGTTTCTGGAAATGACTGGTGCTTGATAATTCTTAGTGATAGGCAAATGCCATACTCCAAAATACGTGTGGTCCATTGTGTAATTCTGTGTGGGTGTGGATCTTTGCAGGTTATTGGCCTATGCCATCTGGCACAAAATGTGTTTGCTTAAGTCTTAGCATGTAGAAATTTGGGTGTTTATCTTCATGTGTATGTGAAAGGTTCAGGGTTAAGTGAGGGAGAACTGTCCCAGAAACTGAGGTCAGCAGAAGCATTCTGGATAACTGTTCCCAGACCTGAGTACTGTCACAGAAAATGAAGACCAGTAAGATGGCATTTGCAGTGAACCTCAATTCTCTGGTTTTATTCCTCATGGTTAGGACAAACCTAGTGTTTGGCCTCCAGGAGATATGACAAAGATATGCCTGTTGATGGAGTATTTAGGCTGAGACTTGAGGCTTGAGCATGTGGTCTTTTATTTGCGAGCTGGAAGAGATTTCTGAGCATAGGCAATTATGTAGTATTAATTGCTACTTTATTCTGATTGTCTATGTCCCCAGAAGGCTTTAAGTATCAAGTTTTGACAGAACAGGAATGTCTGAAGTGCCAAGAGGATATTTGGGCCAAAGTCTGTTCTCTGTTATACTGCTGTAAAGCCTGGATACTTGTATTGACTTCTGAGTGACAGTGGGAGAGCTAGAGCAGGACTGGACCTGAGAGAGGAGGCTCTGAGTGCATGTGTGTGCCTTGGGCAGTGAAACAGCTGACTGAAGAGACAGCTCATGTACTGCTTGCATTTCCCTCTGATGGTTTCCAGCTGTCCTCTTATCCTTGGCATGCAAAAAGATATTAATTAGTTTCAGCTTATGGAAATAAGTGAGAGGCAGCGTGCGTTACCCACCTTATAGTGCTGCACATAAACAGCAAACTGTGATCACAAATGCTGAGTGACATTTGTCTTATTAAGCCAGGAGCTAAGTAAAGAGAAATTTCCTTTGGCAAAGTAGCCACAGGCTAGGTGGTTTCTCAGCCTGTGCAGTAGGGTAAGACACCCCCACATGCAGGAGATCAGTGTCTGTTGCACCTGGACCACAAATGAGAGTGTCACAGGCTTGATGCTTTCATCATCACAGGTCTTTCAGTATTGACTGAGGCAAGAGAAAGGAAAGAGCTAAATAGGACAATAAAAGGAGAAGGCAGTATTGCTTTTTTCTCTAACCAGTAGTCATGTATTTGTAAGATATTAACCCTTTGGGTTGTTTCATCTTTTTATTTCTTGCCCATTTTCTGATTAGGGTTCCTAGATGGCTTCCTCAGAGAATATGAGGAACAAGTAGATGTAAAATGTATTCAAAGAGTTTGCACACTCAGATTTTCCCACTTTAGTTTATTGTCACAATGTGAGACTGAATGAGTGACATTGCTGTGCTGCTGCAGAAAGATCTGCCACTACCTTGCTGCCCAGGTTGGTAGGAAAGGATTAGTAGAAACTGACTGATATCAAGAGGTTTGCAAGAGCAAATGCATTAAGGAAAGCACAATGTCTTATAACCATTGCTAGTCCTACAGGCTAGAAAGATTTTACTGCATTGCCTGGACTGCTACAGGCTCTGTTTAAAGCAAATTGGAAATTACAAACTCAAATATTAGTAAATATTAGAGATTTAGTGGACAAGGTTATGCATAAGTTAGAATGTGCGTGGATGCTGCAGTCATGCTGAAAGAATTTCTGTGCAAAGGAAAAGGAAGTCTTGACAGGTTGGTGTTGCCAAACTAGAAGTGTTGTATAAGCATGGAGAAATTATCCCTATGATATAAAAATATGAATCATAATGAACTACAGATACCAATGTGGACAATAATCAATCTGGACAAATATGCTACTGAAAACCCAATGTTTGATTGCTAAGATTACTTGGTGAATGAACGACCTATCGGGGTCATCAAGCAACAAAATTAGATGAATTGTGGTTTTAAATATCAAATAAAGTTTTTGGTTTATATCATAGAACGTAACTGTGATGAAGTTCTGACAGAGGAAACCCTTTTCCTGCATGTGCGTGGACAGTGGAGCAGAAAATTGAGAAGGAAGCAGAAAACCTGTTTGGAAGGTTAGGAAGATATGACTTGTATGAATTTTCTGTCTTACACTTAACTTCTGATGCAAACTGAGAGCCAAAGTGTTGCAGATCTTCAAGCAGGTAGTTTCCTCTTAATTTAGTGCATTAACCTGGGTATACACTGGGTGGAGATGGCAGAAAAACTTCCTGTTAGGTGTTTTGCTATAAAACTGGTGGGAGAAAAATAGCCCAAGATCTAAAAAGGCAACTAAACAGCATAGTGGAACTGCACAGGAGACTGGGGCTGTAGGTGAAAGTGGACAAGATTCAGAAACAAACCAGTTTTTAGTTCTCACTCGTGCTTTTTACTATAGAAAGATAAAGCAATAGGCTTTACGTGCACTGTAGAAAGTTTAATTCTATCAAAGCATCTGATGTTTATTTCACGTCTAAGATGGATGCAGTTGCAGGAAATCTCATGTGTTGGCTGATTGCCATGATCTTAACCAGGCTGCAATGCTGAATTTAAATCTATCTCATCCACTCAGTAATACTTTGTGAGGTGCTGGTATTCCCTGGGAACCTGTCACCTGATAGAACATGGGAAATTAAATTAGTGAAAGGAGTTTGGTGGAGCATATGTTGGTTTCACATTTTCTTGAGGAGGTGAATACTGAAGGAACATGTGCCTCTGAGCAGGAGAGCACTCAGTCTTCTTAATGGAGTAGGACTTGTGAAATTGGGAAAGTGTCAATAAGGAAGAGTTTTGACACACAAAGTAAGGAATAGTCATGTCATACCAGAAAGTAAAGGAAACTACTATAATCTGACAGCCTTTTCAAACTTGTGATCTCAGCCAGCCTTGACTGGACTGTGAAAATATTGCACAAGATTCATCCTGCATTTCTCTTCCTAAGTGCTTTAGTCACTGAAGGTATGTCTACTCAGGGTTTGGCAGGCAGATATGAACTTGCTCTGTCTATGCTCCAAGCTGGCTGGCTGAAAGCTGCCTGGGAATGGGAAGCTATGTAGCCATCATTAGCATGTGGCTGAGCCTGAACTAGTAAATTCTGCTGGGAATAACATGGGATCAGCATTAGAGGAGTGCCGTTACATGACTTTAGGATCAGAGGTAGCTTTTATCTGGGCATCTTGGAGCGTTTGCAGAGGGAATTGCATCTGTTTTCAAATCTGCCATGGAAGCACATCCTAAATATGTTAGAAGGGTTAGCTGGACATGGTGACCTGGAAAAATGGTGCCCTAAAGGCTGCTCATTCTTTTTAAAGAAACCTTGAGTAAAAGTCTAGTGCCAAACTCCAGCTTTAACAAAAAATCTGCTTTTCAGCCGCTTTCTGTCAGGTCTGAGGATTGGTGTATGCTAGTGATAGAGGGAAAGACTTAAAACTTTATGTTTGAATGGAAACCCAACTCCAGTCATCAAGACTGGAGGAGACCTCTAAGATCATCAAGTCTAACCATGAGCTTGCCACTCTGCTGTAAAGAGTGGTCTGTGACAAAGACTGTGCAGCCACGACAAATGAGCACCTTGCAGTAATAGCTGCCTGAAAGAAATGTCCCTCCTTGTACAGCCCATTACACAAACCACTTGCTCCTTTGTTTACAATGAATGGAAAGTGCTAAAGGCAGCTTATTTATCTGGTGTCCCAGACTCCTGAGTCATTTAGGTACTTTTGAAGATGTTCTCTTTCCAATTACTTTCTGTAATTTATTTCCATGCCTCTCATTTTCAGAAAAAAACCCTGAACTCTGTTCCTAAATAAAATTCATGGATATTTAAACAATTATTTTGTCCTTAGCCTCAGGAGTCTGTTAGTTGCTATGTTCTTGTAGCAAATGGAAACAATGCATTCTGTAGGATATAAAACTCTTCCTAACTGTGGCAGTGGATCACTGCAGTCATTAGATTAATACCAACTATTATCATCCAGGATGCTCATCTGGTTTTACTGAGCTTTGTTAACGAAATGGAAATGTATGATTAAAGTCATCCTGTCTGTCCCTCTAAAGCTGTGCCTGTGAATGAGTCACTGTTTTACAAATGGGTGTTGCCAGACGCTGATATTGAATACGGCTCCAGCCGTCAGAGCTCTGGGTCCAGCACTGCATTCTTGGAGTCCAGACTGGAACACTGAAATTCCCATTGAAATCTGTGGGAATTCTGCATGGCCAAAGCCCAGCTACCTTTATGGCTGGCTGTGGCAGCTTAAAGAGAGCTGTAGCTCTATGCAGCAGGCACCTAGTAGCTTGGGGATTCATTATGAATTTCATGCATCTCTTCACTTAGTCACTTGAAACCCAAGATGGAATTGAGGATACCACATTCCACTTAGGCTTTGTTTGCTTGAGGTCAGCTGAGTGCCCACTGATGTCTCTGGATGTGACATCTTTTGCTCCACTGGCAGAGCTGCCGCTGTGGTTTCTATGCTCCCTGGGCACAAGAACTATTTGCACAGAGCAAACCCCAGTGTGTGAGTTGGTTTGCCTGCCCTGCCTGCTGCAGTGGCCCTGGTTGGCTGCACCAAGGGTGGAATATGCTTCAGCCTTTTGGCAGACATATAGCTGTTTGCATGTCCCAGAGTAAACAGCTCCTAAAGACCTTCATGTGGAGTTGCTCACAGTAATCTGTGTCTTATGGGCAAGGTTGACCCAATAGTTAATTTAGCTTGTTTGCTTCACATATGAGATAGAGTTTGAATAGTCCTGGCCTTGGGGAATTTCACATCTGGATTCAAACTCTTTATGGCTACTGTCCCCTAATCTGTGCCATGGGCTGTTCTCAAGTCCTAGTTCTGTACTTTTCCAAGCTTTGTGTTTCATGTTGTCCCCTCGGGGGCATTTGTAAAAGTGGGAGGGCCAGATTGGTAGTTGTAAGAAAGAGAAGTATCATCACTGACGTCAATGCAGCTCTTCCACTTTAGCAAGGGATCAGGCCCATCTATCAGTGTCACGGTCTGCTGGGGAAGGAGGGGAGGCAGCCTGAGAAGTGTTGGGTTTGCAGTTCGCCAAGTGACAGAGAATCTGAGCGCGGTAGCCAGGCGTGTTACAAAACAGACTGTTGGAGAGACAGCTCTGTGTGGAGGCTTCAGTCTTGATTTAGTCCTGGTCATTGTCCTGATATTCCATGGCTTCAAGACAATTTAAAAAAAAACCCCTTAATATATGGACTTCAGTGAGGGTGTTTGGCTGAGACCCCTTGTGGGATTTCTAAGTGTTTTCATGTGGCATAGGAGGCCAGTTGTGGGCATAGCTGCCTTTGTGCAGCTGGGTAAGGCTGCAGTGGAAAATCCAAGGCTGGTTGCTCTGTGTTACCACATGTATAGCTACATATATGTTGAAGTAATTTAAAGCTTCCAAATCTTTTACACGTCTTAGAATATTTTCAATGTTTTTGAAAGCAGGAGTTTAAGGAAATAATCCTGAATTGAGAGGAAAGGAGCCTGAAGGCTCTGAATGAAGCAGAAGGGAGGAAGAGTTTTCTTGTGTGCAAAGGGGAGTAGAGGAGGGGGAAAAGGCAGCAAACGCTTTCCGAGATCCACCACTAGTGCTGTTCCCAGAACCCTGTCTGTGTGATGCATTTCTTCTCCTGTGCTTTTGCTCATCTGAACAGTCTCTCCAGAAATCAGCAATTGGGAACGCTTAAGAAGTAATTCTCTTTGCCAGGTAAACGGGAACAATAGTGGAGTGGGAAAGAATGAATCACTGCCATTAACAAGAAAACTAGGGTTGCTCTCATCATCAACACAATGCAGTGTCTATTCTCAAATGTCAGGGCTAATAACTCACCATTTACAAATTAGACTTAACCCCCTCCCACACAAACCCACATAGCCCTCGCTAGCCTTCTAGCTTAGGTCATAGCTGCCTTTTTCTGAGGGCTACCAGTAAAACCTTCAAAACATATCTCTTCCAGACAGTCTGACTGCTTTCAAGATCAAATACTCCTCCCCTTTTCCCTTTGGATTTTGTTTTAGTTACAGCTCCATTGCTGAAAAATGTGGCAATGTCTTTGAAAGCCCATCTAAGGCCCTAATTATACTTAATGTAAGAGGACCATTATTGTCTACAGATGAAATGAATAATGCAACAAGTAAGAAAGATTCCAAAGTTTTGGTTACCTTAATAAATTCCTAAATGTGAAGGAACTCACAGATCTTTATCCAATGCAACCAGAAATTATTAATGCAGGTGGGAGTATCAAAAGCAAGAGTGTTTCAGCTGGCACCTTGCAACATCTTCTGTTGAGATGGTGTTTTTCATCCAGTGTACTGATGGTTTGTAACTATAGCTGCCCAGCAAAGATGCAACAAGGATTCCAGTTTCCTAGATAACCATCATGTAGGTGTAGAACATAAGATGCTGCTAATTTCAGATATTAATAACCTCCTTACTTTGAAAGTAATGGGCTTGTTTGAATTCCTGGTCCTGAAATATAGGAAACATTCAGGACATGTTTTTCATCCAGGATGGCTTTTAAAGTGAACTCGACATAGGTAACTGGAAAAAAAGGATGCAGAAAGAAATTTGGGGCTGATTAGTAGAGTCCATTTAGCAAATTCTGATGGCTCAGTCTAACACAAGCAGTGTTTTATTAATTAATAAACCATTCTTTCTTTCTCTGCAGATTGAGAATTCTTCAAAGTGGTTTACATGCAGTTCTTAGCACAGCTGTTTGCTGCGGGTGTGTGCTCTGTGTGGGGGATCTATCAGCAGCCTGGCTACCTCTGTGTGATCTTGGGTAAGGCCTGGATAAAAATCAAAGGCCAGATTGTTCTGTTTTACCAAATGTGTTGCCTGGGGCCTGCTAATTAATAGAATGTCTAGGAATGTCATACATCTATTGAAAAAAAAGGGAAAAAAAAAAGCATCACTCGAAAATTGCTATTGTTTTAATTGAATGTTGTCATTTTCACAGAGTGACCGATATCTCAGCCTACCAGTCTTTTGGAAAGAGCAAACTGGAACATGGGAAAATAGACCACTCGTAGGGAAACACTGTCTGGTTTTAAGTTATTTTTTAACGTAGGTCTCACAGAGCCATAAATGCTCCCACATGTTGACTGGGGGCCTTGTCCTGAAATCCAAACTTGTGTTTAATACTTATAAATTACTCCATCATAAACCATTGCTGGAGGCTGACAGTAAGCAGGGCTTGCAGAATTGAGCTGATTTTGACCTAGCCATAGAGTATAATTTGCGGAACATTTGCCAGAGAGATGGCACTGCATAGCATGGACAGACCAGCTGAAACTCTGAGGTTGTGCATGGCAGTAGGCATGCAAGGATGTCTACCAGTAAGTGTTTGCAGGATTGGGTGGTAGGTGGTCCTACTTTATTTGCTGTTTTAACAGAAGTCTGGGATTTGTTATGGAGTGAGCTAGTTCCTCTGGGAAAGGTGGGTGTAACTTGTCAGGACATGAAGGATAACTAACCTCAGACATTTGGGAAGTTGTGTGTGTGTGTGTGTTTTGATGCATATGATTTTGTTATGTAAAATAGTGAGGCTCACCCCCTGCTCTGCCTGTGGGTTTCTGCACAGTTCTTTTGAAGGAGAAGGGTAGCTCATATGATGAGGTGAGAAAGAAGATGAATGGAAATAGAAACCAGGAGGAATCAGTTCTTCAGCTGAATAGTTATAAGGGCTTCTAGAATTCAAAAATTTGTTGTCCTGTGTCACTGGGCCTGTAGGGGAGAAAAAATGAACATTATCTAAAGGTTACATCTTGATTTTTACAGAATTATTTGGCCACAATTCAGTTGTACATTATGAGAGACATTGTGTATGATGTCCCTCTGTAAGTATTCCTCTAATGCATCCCAAGCTGTCAAAAGAAGCTAAATTCCCTATTTTACTTCTTTGTGTACTTCTTGGATTGGAAGCTGATTTTCATTTGATTTGTTTCTGTCAGTGTGTTAGAGCAAAGGTGTGTACTTCAGGCCATGGGTATAATTTTGAGGGTTTGTTATACTGAAAACTCTCTCAGTTGGCAAATAGGTCATTCAGTGCTAGATTTTCTGGGAACCCAGCAAAGATGATGGCATTTTGGAGGCGGAAAGAAGCAATGGGGAATGAGGGGGAGTATCTTTTTATCTGTCAAATACAGTTGTGGTATCTCTGCAACACTGTGCTTTAAGTACAGTATGCTGGTCTTGGCTTTTATGAGAGTTCTGGAAGAGTTTTGTGTATTGCACAGTCTGATTGACAAAGAGGTTTTCTGTCCTCGCATGACCTTCTTTTAATTTAAAAAAAATTCAATAAAAGTTCAGCCACACAGCAAGGGATGAATTTAAAGACTGCACACCATGTGACAGTGGTAAAACTTTCATAATAGCCGTCATATTTGTTGGTTTAAAAATCAACTTCATTGTCATAGTTAATAGTTTGCAGCTGCTGTAGAACAGAGGCAAATTGCTATGTATGTGTCAGCCTTAAATGCAAGTAAGATCTACTGGCTAGGACGACTTGGTTAGTTTTTCCTATCTATTGGTAGTATTGCTGATCATCATCTCTATGTGATGAGAGGATCTCATTGCCACATTTCAGCACTGCTGAGCTAACTATGTGATCTTGAAAGTAAAATAAACTCATTTTCAGTGCCCTGCCAAAATATACTCCATGACATCCCATTAGAAAGGCTTCCATGTTTGTGCATAAGTAGGCAAAACACCCTGCAAATCTATGGGATATCATGAGCATTGATTTAACTAATGAAGGTGAGTTGCATGAAAAGTGTTAAAGGATCAGAATTTAGCACATAATGTGAAGCTTAGTAATAAAAACACAGTTGGAAGATCACAAGGTAAGTTCTCCACCAGCTTATAATTTATGAAAAGTAGTTATAATTTGCACCAAGTTCATATCAGATGGAAATGGGAATTGCATGAAACACTCCCTCTCTATCATACTGGTGATGTGCAGAAGGTGTGTAAAGTCAGCATCGTCCAGTGGTTGAAGTGTAGCAGCAGGCTGAAGGCAAGGAGAGCAATATGTGAAGTGTCTGCTGGTTGTCCTGGACTGTAGGCTATCCAAGAAAGCCTCCCTAAGGCATTGGGAGTTGTGGCAACCGTAGGGAATTATGTCTAAATTTGTTTAAACAGAACAAATACAGTAGTTTACGGGATACATTGTGCCTTTAAACAGAACAAATACAGTAGTTTACTTAGTTTTAGGGAAGATTCTACTTTGCTTCTCCTCCTTCCTGCTGTATCTGCTGTTAGAATGGAACAGAGTTTAAACTGTGGACCTAAAGCTGCAGAATAAAATGTTAGGGGTATCCCTTTTGAGTGATCTCAGAAGGACTGTGGTTATTTAAAGCAGAGCATCTCTTGGTGTTTTAGGCACCTGTCTCTAGGGAGTTCAGTGAGTGCAGGACAGGCTGTCCAGGATGCTGTGTTCTCATGGCTGAGGATCAGTTTTTCCTTCAGGAAAGCAAACAGCAGAGTAGTGAGAAAGGATTAATGACTGAGCTTACAAGAAGACAGCACTTTTAATGCTGAAGTCAAAGACTTGGAGCCCAAATGGTGGGAAAAGGTCCCCAGGAAGAGACAGCCCACACAGTCCTACACTGGATTACTGTTAATGCTACTTCACTTGTTTGGTTGAGGTTTCTCATGTGTTTCCTGGGACAGAACCTGACCTTCAGGTGTCATTTAGAGTTCAGATAACTTCAGTTTGGCATTTCTGTGCACATTGTGTAATTGCAGTAATTTCAACTCTTGTTATTCCTTCAAGCTTGGTTAATTTGTCAATGTGCTGGTTGATTTTATTTACACAGAGATCATCACTAGCCCTGAAGTTTGAAGTAAATACAAGGGATCTCTAGTTAATCTGTGCTTTCTTTTTCCCCTGGCATTCTATACTGGTTAGTGGAGGTTACATTGTTCTATGAACAAATGGAAACATATACAAGATGAGTGGAACCTTCAAAACACCCTGTTCAGCTTGTAGAGGGCTCAAGAAGAGCAGCTCTATGGAGTTTGGAAATGTTTAAAGAACAGGTACCTGCCCACATTCCTGGAACTATGTTCCCCATCCTCTTGGAGTTTCCTAGTCCTGAGGGGGGAGGGACATCAGGGCCAAGCCCAGTTTATTTGTCAGCCAATTCACAATTAGACCAAATGTCTTTCTGTAGCAAGAGTGGAGAGAGAAGAGAGATCATAGAATCATAGAAAGGCTCGGGGCCCCATCCAGCACAGCCTTGAACACTTGTGGGGCATCCACAACTTCTCTGGGAAACCTGTGCTAGTGCCTCGCCGCCCTCAGAGTAAAGAACTTCTTCCCAACATCTAATCTAAATCTCTCCTCTTTTAGTTTAAACCTCTTGTTCTCCTTTGTCCTATCACTGTCTACCCATTTAAAAAGTCGCTCTCTTTTTTTTAAGCCTCCTTCAAGTACTGGAAGACTGCAATGAGTTCTTCCTGGAGCCTTCCCTTCTCCAGGCTGAGCAACTGCAACTCAGCTTTTCTTCTCAGGAGAGGTGCTCCAGCCCTCTGACCATTTTTTGTGGCCGTCCTCTGGACTCCCTCCAACAGGTCCATGTGTTTCTTGTGCTGAGGATCTCACAGTTGGACACAGCACTCCAGGTGGGGTCTCACCAGAGCAGAGTAACAGGCAGAATCCCCTCCCTTGACCTGCTGGTCATGCTGATTTGGATGCAGCCTAGGATGCAGTTTGCCTTCTGGGCTGTGAGCACACACTCAAGATATACTTCTCCTCCTAGAAAAGGTGGAACAGATATCTGTAAGATAGCAGCTGTAGATATGTTGGAACTACGTCTTTTGTATTAGAACTGCCTCTATTTTTCTGCATTTTGGGATAGAGCAACTTGCAAGTTTTTGACAAATAGTTCTCTGTCTCTGACATCCCTGACTGTTTCCTGGAGCTTATGGACAACCAGCCATGTTGTTTTCCCTTGATGGTAATCATTCTTTTCTGAAGGAGACTTCTTCATCTGTACTTACAAGACCAGTAGACCTCTGTGATTAGAGAAAGACGGTGGACTCTACCTAACTAAATGTAGAAGCATCTGAAACACATTTGCTGTTATGGTAGTCCTTGAGCATCCTCTTACAACCTGTGGATAAGCAGTCAATGTAGTCAGTGGACTGTAGGTGCTGGTCCTACTTATCCTAGAGCAGATGTGTAAAATGTCAAATGGACTGTCTATAACAGTGTCTGTATCCATTTGCTAGATGGGAGACTGAGGTGAGATGAACATCCTCAGACTTTTTGTCTTCAGCTTACAGTGGTGGAGGAGTTTCCATAGATGGTGGTCTGATTTTATCTTCCTTCTGAGGCTGCCTTCCTTCTCTCCTCTAAATATTGACAGAACTTTTCAGGATAGGCATGAAGTAAATCTGTTGAATATAAATTTTGATGTTACTCATTGTAGCTTTGCCTGGAATACCCCATAATCTACTGATACTTTGGATCTGCAGGAGGAAAGCAGAATGTTTACTCCAGCACAGGGCTCTTGGAGTTGCAGAAAGAACAGTCCTGGTTCTTGGACTTTCTTTTCTTTAGGTATTTTTCCTCCTATCTGATTTACAAAGAGGAGTCTGATTTACATTTCACATTGTACCACCCCCATTGTGTTTTTGACATTGGTCAGAAATGAGAAGCCTTGAGTTGTAATGGTGTCATCAAAACAATCACTAGATATACTTGGAAGAAATGTTTATTATTTGGCTTGCTGCCACTGAGAGCTGCTAATTACCAAGCAATTATGACCAGACATAATTTTTCACCGTCTAAAGCTGCCTCTTGGGTTTAATATCTGACAGAAAACAAAAGACAGAAAATTTTTGAGGAGTTCAAAAAAGGCCAAGAGATTTATAAATATTTCCTCAGGGCATCCTTTTCTACCTTAGACTTCAAGGCCAGCAGTTTGGCTATCATTGCCTCCTTAGAAAGCATTCTTGGCTCCAGTGTTCTAATCCATCTTTTCTCTCCTGGCTTTTCAAATAATCGAATAATAAGACAAATTTGGAAAATACATTTTGCATCTCTAACTTCTGTGATCTTTGGATGCTTCAGGAGTCAAAACTCCGCATGGATTTGCCACAGCTGAGGGCTGTGCGTTTGACTCAGAAACCCTATTGCACACAAATTAGAGGGCAACCAGTGCAAAACAATGTGGTTATAATGCATTAGCTAAGCAGGAAGCATGGAGATCAGTCTCTGCTGTGTCAGGAAACAATTTGTCTGTGGAAACGGCATGGCACAGTGCTTGGGAAGACAATGTTGCAAGCAATGTTCAGTAGGCTGGCGGCTTGAGAAGGTCCTACAGGGGCACTGTCAGTGCATCAATAGGCCTGATTTATCACTGTATTATGTTAATTCTACTCCAGGGTGACTCCATTCAAGTCAGTGAATTTATCCTAGGGTAAAACTGGGGAAAAATAGTGCCTCATCCCTCTTGCTTTCTGCATGAATTGCTTCCACAGAGCCACATCGATACTTTCGGTTCTGTCGTCTTCATGCCAAGTTGTGACAAGGTGGGAGCTGGAAGCTTCTCAGCATTGCTTAGAGGAGTTGGGGTATATTCTTGGTACTGGCAGAAATTTCTGAACCCCAGGTTTGCCAGCTAATGGTTAAAAATGGATTCTGATGAAGACACATGAATCTTACAGTGTGGTTCTTGAGAAGTAAGGCACTTTGAAAACAGGATTTACTGTTGGGACAGAACACCAGAGGCTGTCACACCACTAAGCTGAGAATAAACAGAGAAGAAAGCCTGCATGAGAATGCTATGAAAGTGCATATAAATGAGGGAGGGAGTAAACTCTTGCCTCCAAACAAAGAGTTTGGCATTTGCCTGTAACAACATGCAGGTGCTTTGCCAGCGTGAAGAATCGAATTGAGAACTGAAAATCTACATCTCCATGTTCGTCTT